>NW_026864112.1:0-44562 GCF_026571515.1 Ruditapes philippinarum
TGAAAGTGATTTTTTCTTTAGATATATCGTTTAAATAACAATAATTATCTTTAAAACTTCATTAAATGCCGTTTTATTGTTAAAAAAACATTTTTACAACATAAAAATTTTGGGCCGCTAGGCCGCTAGGCCGCTGGGCCGCCAACTTCACAAAAATGACAAAATTAAAATAATTTCTGAAAGTGATTTTTTCTTTAGATATATCGTTTAAATAACAATAATTATCTTTAAAACTTCATTAAATGCCGTTTTATTGTTAAAAAAAACATTTTTACAACATAAAATTTTTGGGCCGCTAGGCCGCTAGGCCGCTGGGCCGCCAACTTCACAAAAATGACAAAATTAAAATAATTTCTGAAAGTGATTTTTTCTTTAGATATATCGTTTAAATAACAATAATTATCTTTAAAACTTCATTAAATGCCGTTTTATTGTTAAAAAAACATTTTTACAACATTAAAATTTTTGGCCGCTAGGCCGCCAACTTCACGCCGCTAGGCCGCCAGGCCGCTGGGCCGCCAACTTCACGCCGCTGGGCCGCCAGGCCGCTAGGCCGCCAACTTCACGCCGCCAGGCCGCTAGGCCGCTAGGCCGCCAACTTCACGCCGCCAGGCCGCTAGGCCGCCAACTTCACACATCTCAACTGCATGCATATAAACCTATTATGCATATAAACGACCAAAGAATAGCCAAGATATTTTAGTTCACTTTAAACTTATAAATGAACCTAAAACTGGTGAGGTATCAAAATGCAACAGACCTTGCTGTTCCCATTGTTTAAAATAGATGAATCTAATTCATTTTCAAGTTCCATCAACACATCTTGTGGTGATATAAGGTATGATATGTCATGTAAATCATCTTATGTAATATACTTGACTACATGTAAAAAAGTTTAAAATAATATGTTGAACAAACTAGCCACCAACGTTCCCAACTTGGGAATAGCAATAGATTGATATAAACCATTATCTTGAAAAAATTAAAATGTTTTTTGAACATTTTAATACCCAAGTACACACTATCCAGGATTTCTCTTTTATCCCTATTGATGAAGTAACGCATCATTGGAAAAGGCTTTTAAAAGAGACTTCCTGGATATATCACGTAGATACATTATCACCAAATGGAATGAATTCCAACGTTTTGTTTTACTATCTGTCAATTAAAAAAAAGTATTTTTTTATATATCTAAGTCAGTTTTACTGGTGTTTTTACTTTATATTTGCATTTTAACTGCTTTCTTCACTAGTACAATGCATCAAATAGATCCAGTCTGTGAGTATTACGCCAAACTTATAAGTTTGTTACGTTTAAACGTCGTCGCTATTGACGTCATGTAACTCTGACATAATTTCCTGTTTATTGTTTATTATTTATTTTCGAGGGCTGTCCTAAAAGTTCGTAGACAAGGCTATAAATTTATTATATGCAGTCATATCAATGTGATTATTGAATATTTTGCTAAAGTATTTATCTGCTACATATTTCTAAATTAAAAAACATGATAAAAGAAATATTCGCAAAGCGCCGATCACCATGGCAACATGATCAACGGATCACGGAGCACTTTGATTTCATGACGATAGCTACTCGAATAATAAGTTGCCAAAAGTTGTAATTTTAACGCAAACTCTCATTCTAATTTTGTGACATCATAGTATACTATTACATAGAGGATATTAAATTAGTGTAAGTTCAATACTGAATTCATTGCACGAGTTGTATAAAATTATATTATGCGAGCCTTTGGCGAGCATAATATTATTTTATTCAACGAGTGCAATAAATTCAGTAATGAACTTACACGAATTTAATATTCTATTTATCACATACCCAAAATAAAGACTGTTTAAAGTGAAATAAGAGTCATTTTTTCATTGACGCGCCTTTCGTATAACGCCAACATTTAGCGCGTCTTTACACTATGTTTGTATAACGCAAATGAGAACTCGGCGCGCGCGGCCCTATGCGGATTTTTTTACAAGTTTTGAGGGTTGCATTTACAGAAATGTAAGGCCCAAAGCCCTAGAGCGAGGGAAACGACCGTAAGAACTCCGTCGGTTCCTTATGGAATGTCAGTGGATGCTAGAGAAAGTCTCTGGATGTCACGGAACGTTATTGGGTGCTAATGAAGTTTATAGGTTTGTCCTGGTATCCAGCCTCCTTCTGTAAAAAAATCATAATTTTCATTTTCATTACCACAGAGTTTAATTTCTTTTTACCATTGTGTTCATTTCTATAGAATCTAACCTTGACTAAATAAAATTCACCTAAAACACGAGATTACGACATATTAACAAATAATATTAACATCCATTTAGCCATTTTTAGCATAGATATACTTTGAAAATAATGACCGTTACTTTAATTACAATATGCATTGAGCTTTTTCCACTGCTCGATACATATGCAAAGAAAATATAATGAAAAGAGGCTGTTTCGCACCACTTTTTTCACTATTCATATTTCCTGTATACCTTTTAAATTCAAGAGGATATTTCGAAATCGAAACATGCATTTATATACATTTATATAAACAGGTACTCTCTCAAAACATTTAAATTAAGGAACACAATAGTTTTCGCCAATTATTTAAAAGACTATTCTAACCACAGAGGCTTGAAATATAGCATGTATAGATATTAAGAAGCACACAGATCTGTTACATGTACTTATTTGTAAATTCGACCCTGGCCAATTGTATCATTTCAAACTTTTTCGAATCAAGTCAGAGAAATAACACCTTATGCTGACTTAACTTTTGTTGCCAAAAACGAAACAAATGACTCATACGAGTTACATTCCATCTGACAAACTGATAAGTTCTATGCAAACATTCATAAAAACTCTTACTATGCAGTATGTTAAGCAGCTTTTTTCATCAAGACTCTTTACATATGCACTGTAGTCAATTTATCAAAACTGAACATTGCTTAAATGATATGTTTCAATTAATGATTAGAATACTATCCATAGCACTCGGTCCCCCGAAAGCAAATAATTTGCAAACGTATTAACTGCTAGATGGCAGGGGTATCACAAGGCGCTACCTTGCTCGTTGTCGCCGAGTTTAGGATTTCATGTGAGACATTTGACATAATCAATGCAGAAAAGCTTTCTGCTAGCAAAAAAACGCAAAGAAATCACTTTAATATTAAAAAATCCTTCAACAATGAAAACTTCTATTTAAACATTTCAAAACTGGAAATGTTTAATTTTCATCGACTCTGCTCTAGCTATGAAAATCTTGCAATGACATAATGATCTGTATTCATGTATTCATTGAAATGATGTTTTATAGATGTTTTTCTCAAGATTTTACGTTGATATTAAAACATTCACAAACTTGACAATTTCAAATTTACTTTTCACAAAAGCAGACAAACATTTATACATTTTGTTCCGACGCTCTGATTTTACACGGACTTGCGACCGTTAGCAAACATTTAACAATTTATCTTGCAAACAAGCATTGCAGAGAAATTGAAAAAAAAAAATGTTTGCTAGTATCATTCCCGACCAAAACGTTTCTTCTGTTAATGAATGAAAATTTTGATAAGAACTCTTTTACTGATTTCGCCTCATCAAGCAAAAGAGTCAAAAAAAAAATTACGCCTGAAGGGAAAGTTGTGTTTATGACCAAGACTCAGTAACATTATGTAGCGTGTATAACCAACTCGACTCAACCCACCCTTCAATCTCTCGTCTATTCATCAAGAGACCAATCTGGACTGATTTCGCACGCCATACTGAGATGGGAATAGAGCGCTGATCACAGACGGAGCATTAGTTGTTCGAGCTGATTAATACACGTGTCATAGCTGTAACAAGCAGACTAATTACACTATATTCGCCAAACAGCCAGCGAGATATAGTGCTTGGTCTTGAGACCGCATTGACAGTCTGCTTGCGCTAATGTTACAATAAACACAACTCAGGCCAAATGTATAGACTTTTATCTACCAACGTTGCCTTGTTAGCAGAAAAGTGATTTCACCTCATCACTCCAGAGACAAACAGTTTTGTATAGACCTTTAACTACCAACGTTGCCTTGTTGGTCAAAAGCGATGTCACCTTATCACTTCAGAGACTTTAGTGAAAAAGCTGAAATAAAAGTTCAGATTAATGCATATATCAAAGTTGCAACGTTGGAACTGGTGGAACCGACCAAACTTTTTCGGCACTCTGCAGACGTTATTACACGGAAAAAACGTAGTTAACCCTAAATTTATAGCACAGAATCGGCTATTTTTCCCTCTTTTGCCTATGTTATAACGGGACCAGAACCATGTGTTAACATAGTCATGCGCTCTTGTTATAGCCCGGTTTTACCTATGCGCAATACATACAGGGCCCAGTAAAGAAACAAAAAATGACGAGCTAGCCTGTTTGCCAAAGAGTCATGCCCTCTTGTTATATTGTCATGATGATGAAACAATGAGCAAAGTTTCAAAGCCATATGTCAATGGACACCGACGCTCGGGTGACTACAATAGCTCTACTTATTCTTATTGAATAGTCGAGCTAACAATAGCACAAATATTACAAATCAGTAACAATAACAGTATAGTAAAAGGAAAAGTAGCTGAACAATAACAGTTACTATAACAGTTTTTAACAGGAACAATAACAGAAGAGTAAAGGAATAATAACAGTTGAGATCAGGAACAATAACAGTTGCGAACAAGAACAATAACAGTTTTAAACAGGAACAATAACAGTAACAATAACAGTATAGTTACAAGAAAAGTAAGTAACAGAATGATAACAATAACAGTTCTTAACAGGAACAATAACGGAACAGAAAAGGAACAATAACAGTTGTGAACAGGAACAATAACAGTTGTGAACAAGGACAAAAAACAGTTTTTGAACAGGAACAATAACAGTATAGTAACAAGAAAAATAACAGTTTTGAACAAGCAAATAACAGAAAGAATTTTGAACAGGAAACAATAACAGAACAATAACAGTATAGTAACAAGCAAAATAACAGTCTTGAACAAAAAACAACAACAGTTTTTAACAGTAACAATAACAGTTGTGATCGGAAACAATAACGGTTGTGAACAGAAACAATAACAGTTGTGGACAGGAGCAATTACAGTTGTGAACAAGAACAAAAACAGTTTTAAACTGGAACAATAACAGAACAATAACATTAAAGTAACATGAACAATTACAGTTTTTGAACAAGAACAATAAAAGTTTTGAACAGGAACAATAAAGGTAACAATAACAATTGTGAACGGAAAAAATAACAGTTGTGAACAGAAACAATAACATTTTTAAAATGGATCAATAACAGAACAATAATAGTATAGTAACAGGAACAATAACAGTTTTGAACAAGAACAATAACAGATACAATAACACAATAACAGTTGTGAACAGGAACAATAACAGTTGTGAACAGGAAACAATAATAGTATTGTAACAGGAAAAGTAACAGAACAATAACAGTAATAATAAAAGTTGTGATCAGAAAACAATAACAGTTGTGAACAGAAACAATAACAGTTGTGAACAGAAACAATAACAGTTGTGAACAGGAAACAATAACAGTTGTGAACAAGAACAATAACAGTTGTGAACAGAAACAATAACATTTTTAAAATGGAACAATAACAGTATAGTAACAGGCACAATAACAGTTTTGAACAAGAACAATAACAGTTTTGAACAAGAACAATAAAAGTTTTGAACAGGAACAATAACAGTAACAATAACACAATAACAGTTGTGAAACAGAAACAATAACAGTTGTGATCAGAAACAATAACAGTTGTGAACAGAAACAATAACAGTTGTGAACAGGAGCAAAAACAGTTGTTAACAAGAACAACAGTTGTGAACAGAAACAGTAACATTTTTAAAATGGAACAATAACAGAACAATAACATTTTAGTAACAGGAACAGTAACATTTTTGAACAAGAACAATAAACGTTCTGATCAGGAACAATAACAGTAACAATAACAGTAATAATAACACAATAACAGTAGTGAACAGGAACAATAACTTTAACATTATAGTAACAAGAAAAGTAACAGAACAATAACTGTAATAGTATATGTAAAGAAACAGTAATAGTGAAGTCCCTTGTAGCAGTATAGTAATCTAGCAGATTGGGGGTTTACATAAAACTATGGCATGATATGGTTCACATATACTTCTGCTTTATTTTACCAAAGACATATACAAATATTTATACACAGGTCTGTGTGTAAGACTGTACAATACCATATAATTAGTACTGTCTGGATCTGAAACAATAGTTAAACAAAAAGTGTTAATCATTTGATATCAATGATATCAAATATACAAGATATCAAAGAGATATCATAGTCAAATATCATACAAAATACAATATTAAGTCATCAAAGATGCAAATAGCATTACACATTACTTAATTAACGGCAAGTAAGTAATAACTGTATCCTTACTCTATGCATTCAGAACAATACAAACATTATAACCATAAACTTTATAATACATTACATCAAAATAATAAGATTAAAGATTAAAATATCAAATAGAGATATATGATGTATTGTGGTGTAGTGGTATATACCTTAAAATAAATGTTACTTAACAAGTCCAGAATAGGCTACAATATGATGTTTACAACAACAATACAACAGTTACATACCTTGTTTGTAAAGCAAGTTCCCTGACAAAATCACTCCACTCCACTGTCAACTGTCACCTTCTCTCTTCCCCTCGGTACGTCGTTGAAAAGACACAGGGCATCGGCACAATAAATGATTTAAAGACCCATTATGTTTAAAAAATAATAAAACCTGAAATGTTAAGAATGTAATAACTTGTTAAAATTCACATCTGCTACATATCAGGAACAATAACAAAACAGTAAATTACAATTACAGTTGTCATTAAAGTATGATTATATTATATAAAATATAAAATATGAAACTTACTTTGTAATTAGGATTTGGAAGTAATTCCGATTTCTTTTAGATATTTCATTTTCTAGAAAAGGCTTGTTGAAGTTCAATTTCCATATACTACACTGAATGTCCTTTTAACTAGATTAAATAGGTTCCAGCACTTCTGTTGTGCCAGAACAGTTTTTTATGTATGTGCACCTAGACAAGCACTTTTTCCAGCACAAGTGTCTTACATTCTTTGCATGTCACAACTTTTTTAATCCCTGCCTAATACCCCGGTCACATATTCACGGAATACGCCCACGGAAGAGCCACGGATTAATTCCGGCATCGTCCGTAGCTACCCGTACTGGTCAGTAGCTCTCCGTATTGTAACCGTAATCAATCGTAGTAGTCCTTGTATATCCGTAGCGATCCTTGACAATTTTTGAACATGCACAAAAATTTGCTACGGAAAAATCAACCGTAGCGTATCCCTACTAGTCCGTATTAAAACGTACTGATACGTACTGGTCCGTACGAAAACCGTGCTAGTCCGTACTGATTCGTAGTCCACCAACTTGTCAAGGATTTCCACGGTTTGGTACGGAGAACTACGTATTTGTACGGTTCCCCTACGTATAAGCTACGGTCTTAATACGGACTCATACGGCATTGTCACGGAAAGCCACGATCGTAATACGTTATACTACGGAGAGGCAAGGATTAGCACGGTCTTATACGGTTTATTGCGTTGCAACACGAAACGGTAGGGAATGGTACGGTCCACCACTGTTTAGTACGGATGAATTAAGTATCGTGTACTTTTTCAAGGGTATAAATACTACCTTCTTGTTAAAAACAGACATATTTGCGGATACATTTAATAAATGATAATTGATATTTACTGGCTGCAACTGTATATTGAAATGGCTCAGAATGCGGACTTGATGACATGCATAGAAGTAAAGTTATATTAATATCGTACTACAATTCATAAGTTATAGAATAACATTTAATGTTACATATTTTACAAACATTGGATCGTGAAATTGGAGTAAATATTTACATAAAACGAAGTGTCTCATATGCCTCGGACGCTGGCCCTTGAGTGATAATAAGATTAATTAACAAGCTTTTTACATATTTTTAAAACATAAACATCACGATAATTAATGTAATTGTAAGATGAACAGCAAATCTAAAAATTAAAAGAGAAGCAGTATTGATCAACATTTTTCATTTATGATTACTAGTCCATATCTAATCAGGTAAGAGAAGACAGGAGAGATGGTAGACTAGAGATGGACTTTTACGAAGACCGCTTCATGTTTAGTATGAGGCTCTCATGGCCGAATTTGTTGAGGACCCAGCGTCCTTCAAGAAATTCACTTTAATCGGACCTGATGTGTCTCGGGGGTCGGATGCGATTAGGCCGAGTCCTCTCCGCCAAAATCATTGAACTCTACAATTCGTTTTCTAGGTGTTCTTTTCTTTTTAGGCATTTTGAAAATGTGCAAGCAAGAGGTTGTGGACGGATGTATTAGGTCCGTATAGATCCGTGGCAATTCGTTCTTCTCCGTATCAATACGTTCTTCTCCGTATCAGACCGTACTTATTCGTACTAACCCGTGCTTATACCGTAGCAGACCGTAGTGTATCCGTAGTGCGTCCGTCCTGATTCGTGTCGCTCCGTATCAAACCGTGTCGGTCCGTAACAATCCGTGTCTCTCCGGGGGCTTTTGGTGGTAAATCCGTCGAACTCCGTACTCATACCGTTGTGTGTCCGTACTAGAACCGTAGCGGACTACGAAAGTTCACATTTCCGTAGTAATCCGTGAACGATTAGACCGTAGCTCTTCCGTGGCATTATCCGTGTATATGTGACCGGGGCATAACAACATTAAAATTCAAAACGGTCTGTATGCTTCATTTCTACAAAAGTGACTGACTGAATTTAACTGTACTTCATGATTGATGTATAACCTTGAATAAGCCAACTGTGATAGCAAATCAACTGGTTGAAATTTTGAACTTAGCAGTGTATATAGTACTACAGGATAAGGGGCCTTTCTTCAAGGTGTGAAAGCTATTATATATTTACTAGACCGCTTTTAACAAAATAGCCGGTAGGTAAATACTATTATACACTAATTGAATAGTCAATAATTGTTTTATTATATGAAGGGGCTATAAGAATTCAAAACAAAATCACAGAATGTACAATCTTATACATGTACAACTTTCATAAACAACTGAATAGCATTTCGTTGGAGCGCGGGGAAAAAGACGCACGTGCTAGGCGTGCAACAAACGCTGCGCCTACAAACATAACAAAAGTAATTTAGGTTTATACTCATCATTGCGGTGTAACCTTTAACTATAATACTAAAGTAATGATATTTTAATCGAGAAATACGCCATAAAGATCAAACCCAAAAAAAGATTTTTAATAAGCACGCGTAATTATCAGTCTACGATATATGGTCATTGAATATGAGCCTCAATTTATTTTTAGACTGGAAAAATCCAATTCACTCAGTGAATATGATACTTTACCCAGTGAATATGATTCTATAAAAAGTTCCGTTGACTACTGTTTGGACCAATGAGATTTCAGCTATATTTAGGTCATATGATAAAACCACTTACAAGTATACCTGTATATGTGGCCAGCAATTGGTTATGAAAAAAAGAGAGTAATAGTTACCGTACGAGGAATAGGTCTGCATAGTATTTACAGACCCGGGTGGCGATTTGAAGACCGAGAGAGCGTAGCGATCGAGGTTTTTAAAAGGCCACCGGGTCTGTAAATACTATGCAGACCTATTCCGAGTGCGGTAACTATCTTACCTACATGCTCTTTTGTTTTTCTATCCATACATCAGTTTTTAGCTCAGTATTTATTAATATTACTCACAAGAAACATATTACTTATGTACTTTATCATGTTTAAGAAAGCATTCCAAAGCCAAGCAAAGATACCATCCGCTACGCTCTTGTAATTCATTCGTTCACAAATCAGGTGTTATTTGAATATTCTCGTGATTTTCGTGGTGTTTCATTAGGTAATGTACTTGTTGAGTTGAGTCACAGAAAATGAAAACAGAACTTGTCGAGTAGGGAAGGTAAGATCATTATTTTGATATATGAATACATAACATATTAATAATATAAACAAATACTGAGGAAGATAAAATGTTTTCTAATCATAAAAACGGAACACTTTATCTTTATATATAATAAATTTCATGGTAAATAGATGATCAGGCTATTTCTTATATAATTAAAATATACGATTTTTTCAACGGGGTTCTATGAATAAATATTAGTAATACATGTAGTTACACCGTTATGTAAGTTGGGTTTTGTTGTTGTTGTTTTTTATGATGGCTGATTTTAAATGTTCTTAGAATTTCATCCATGTTTGGAAGAATTTTCTTTCCGTGTATTCTTAATTAGCATAATCCGTTATAAGACCGCATGTAAGCACGCGGTCTAGAATGGAAGCGCAAGTCGTATTCTTGGTACTGGTATACAAAATCCAAATTGTAATGTAAAAATAACTGGGAAAAAATGATAAAAACGGTCTTATACTTAAGATGAACTATACTCTCACTGAAAGTAATATTTTGGGAAAGAAAGATGCAGAAGTTGACTTTGATTCGATATGCACCAATAATATAATCTTCGTATATATCCTATAATGCAGAATTGTTAAAATAATGCAGGATTGTGCAAATTCAGACATAGTTGTGGAAATAAATACCGAAAACTAGTATCTTATGAAGCTATATAGTTCGGCAAATATGTTAGGTATACCGAAAAGCAAACTTTAAAGAAAGGCTTAATGTGCGTTGTTATACTCATTAATATCGGCGAAACACAAAACTTCAACGCCAGAACAGTAGCCAGTTCGTTTTTCTCGCAAATAATCTGGAATATAAGTTATGAGGGTACTTACAGCCGTATGCGCTAATTTATTTCGATTAATCTTTAAAATATATATCGACCCTTTTCCTATTCAAAGTGGTCATTATCCCCCCGCCCCCTCCCCCACAATATAGCGATATTTTACGGTGACTATTGTATACTGTAATGCACGAGTTTCTCGACTTCACATATTTTCTATTGTATAGAGAACAATAGAACAATAACCGGTCGGTATCTATTTGCAGACCTGTTAACCGGTCGGTAAGTGATTTACTAGACCGCTTTTAACAAAGGAGCCGGTAGGTAACAACATTTCCCAGAAATTAAAAAATTTCCTGCGAATTCCCAGTTCCCCCCGACATTACTGAGATATATGAATATTTTCTACTCAAGTGCCAATCATGAAACAGTAAGATAAATTTCTTTTAATTACTAGTAAATTTAAATATTAAACTTCTTTATATTTCAAGAAAAATAAACTTGAAAAAAGTATACAAATATTAAAAAAAGTTATAATTTACAAGTATAAGTAATAATTTACATATTATGTGCGATGAAAGACTTATTTTGAAGTGTTTATCAAAATGTTTTTATTGCATTACTAAAGAAGTAAGGGCTCTTTTTTAATATTTTGACATCTTTTCGGTAATTTATGTGTACTGTTTGCAATAAGTAAATTACTTTCTTTGTTATCTAAACAATACCTTACTTTTAAATACAATTTTAAAATTTTCTTGAAAATAAACATGAGTCTGGAAATGCTTTAAAGTGACAAGCAAAAAAGGAAAACCACTACACTTTTAAAAGTTTGTTTGTTTGTTGTTTTTTTTTTCAGTAGAAAGTATGTTTCCATGTTTGCTACTAGCAACTTGACAACACATTTTAACTCATACGAAATAACCTACTTTGATTCAGTGTCGAAGTAAAAATTGTCCACATTTTCCTCTTCATTTATTTTATATCGGATACATTATAATAGAAATCACTTGCTTATGAGTTTTTTGCAGACAAACAGATGTAAATGGATTATCAAAGATAAAAGCAGCTAAAAAGTTATAAACATAAGCACATCTAAGAGACAGTACATGGATTTAAGATATTATAGCGTGTTTAAAGTTGCATGAATTACAAACAAGACAATAAAAAGAGTAAGATAAATGTATAAGTACATTCCTGTAAAAGAATTATAGATTATAAAAAACAAACATGTATATAAAACAAAGAAACTGCATTGGACTATCACATAATACAAATAAAAAGTTAACATTACGCAATTTACAGGCATAAAGTTGCAACATTGGAAATACTATACATTTAACCACATACACGCTCAAGACACCCATGTAACAACCCATTATGAATTGTTGGAATACATATAAAGAAAAAAAACAATATTATCAAACACATGTTTGACATTTCTAAAGAATTAAAAAATATGGATTTCTCAGGCACAATGTGACTTTAAATAAATTTCATAAAAGCCGAAATAGCGACATTTCATTAATAAATTGGGTTTCATATCGACTCCAGATCTTATCATGGTATCAAGACAACCAAAATGAGTTTTATAATCATAAATATCTGCGACCTTATTGTGGCGAAATCGGAAGTTCAATTTCTGTTTGCATAAGAAACTCCGCCTTCGGATCATCCGTACATCAATTTTAAATCAACAAACATTGCTATAAGTAGCAGTCCTAATATAACGGTATATTTCCGCATTGTAACGGATGTTTTCATAAAAAATTAATATTTTTATGAGATGATTACTCTTTCCTGAACGCAATGCCAAGTGCACCGTGAAGCTCAAACGGTTAAAGTGTGTATCACATATTTGCTGTGTTCTGTATAGCAACGATAACACTGTGACGTAGCACATGTACACGGACTGATTATAGGTTAAAATTCGCATACGAACTTTAGTGATACTGTGGGGTTTTCCGTTTAAAATCGTAATTTATGAACCATGTTTGATGAGATTTACAACAATACTGTTAAAAAAGTTAATGAAACTGTATAATGCTTGGTTTTAAGGCCGAGTGTAAAATATTTTTACATATTTATGTAGCTTTAACAGACCGATAAGAAAACAACATTAACAAAAACAACAACAACACCAAACAAACACACAAAGAGCGCGAACAAATAACCACATGATCGATCTTTTTTGTATAATTTTAATGTTACGTGTAGACTACACAGTTTATTCATTCAATTCATACATGCTGTTCTCTTGTTTAAGTAGAGGATAATTAAGTTTTTCTATAAATGCAGGATTTATTTTCATCGTAGTGGTATGAAAATAAATAGTTCATGGGTGGCGGTAGCCACGAGTGAAATTTGATAATTTTCATATCACAAGATGAAAATAAATTAATCCTGTTTTAATAAAAAGAACTTGGATTTTCTGTTTATTATATACATTTTTATCTTTTTTGACATCAAAATTTGAAATACTTCCCCATATATAAATTTTGTGTATAGGCTGAATTAAGATGAAAATATTCGGGCAAGACACTAGTGAAAATATGGAAAATATGTTTCACTGCAGTGTGTAATATATTTTATCAGTGAAAATACGGAAAATGTAAATACCCATTTTATCGTATTAATATTTCTCAATATTTCATCTATAAGTATATTACAAATGTATTATAATAAATACATTTTATCTCACGGAATCAAAGAGTGCAGTATATTTAGTCATGGGTATTGATATCCAGTTATATAGGATGCGCATAGGAATCTTTTCCATGTGTAAAATGAAAAGAAAATCCAGAAAAAGCAAAGTTAGGTATAATCCAAATACTGTTGGAAGTGACATACATATTAGAGTGTTTTCATCTATGATTGTACTGACGGCAGTTTTAACAATGACTTATATTGTAATGTTGGTAAATTGTAAGGTGTTAGACAAAATTTCAAACTCTAATCTGATGTCAACTAATTATGATTATGAAGACGGAAAGAATGAGATAACTTTTCACTCATATGTAGGTGGCACAATCCATATAACAAATCATCCGAAGTTAATACATGTGAATGTGTTTACATGTAAACAGTTACTGTTTCTTTCCGGGGACATTGAACTAAATCCAGGTCCTTTAACAGAGTCATCAGAAGAAAATTTTTTATGTGCAATAAGTGCATCTGAAAACCGAATAACAGCAAAAATTGACAAGGTTCAGCAAGAACTTGAAAATTTAAAATGTGAGGTAAGAAAAGTGAAGCAAGATTGCAGTGAGAATAAAAGCAAAATAATAGATACTAAACAGAAACAACAGGATATCTTGTGGAATATTGAAAGGCTGAATGATAATATGCAGCATTTAACAGATGAATATGAAAGACTTACGTTGGATGTAGATCACCTTAGTACGGAACTTGAAATTAAAAATGATAAAATAGATAAATTAGAAATTGATGCCGAAATGTTTGAAAAAGAGTCATTGAAACATAGAATGCGAATATTTGGATTAAAGGAAAATGTTCAAGAAACCGAGAGAGAGTTAAAAACAAAAGTGGTTGAAGAAGTGTTTAAAATAGCAAATCCTAAAGAAAAGTGGCATGTAGATGACATCAAATATGCATTCAGAGTAGGAAATAAGCATGATAATAAAGATAGGATGGTAATAATTGATTTAAGATTTGATGATGACAAAGGTAAAATATATATGGGTAGAACGGAGCTCAGAGAAATGAATATAAGGATAAGTGATGACCTTACAAGAAAACAACGTGAAAGGATGAAGACTTGTAAAGAAGAAGGTAAAATCGGATATTACTATAAAGGGCGATTTATGATTAGACCTGCTCGGAAAATGGGAAATGAAAACAATAATCAACGAAAGGAAAGCGTTAATAGTGAAAAGTTTGAGAAAAGTAATAACAGTGAAGAATATGGAGCAAGCATGCAAAGAAAGCAAATGGATTGGGAATCGCAAGTTGGAGCTGATGAGGAAAATTCAGATTTATACATGGTTATAAACGATAAATGTGATAATTCATTTGCAGGAATCAAACGTGTAAACAAAAATGCTGCTGGCAATGATAATGGTGTTTTATAGGGGTGTGGCCAAAGCACATTACAACTTTCAGAACTTAAGTGTGTTTGCTGGAATATTGAAGGATTGAACAATAAGATATTTGATAAAGATTTGATTGATTATCTTAAATCTTTTTATATTATAGGTTTTGTAGAAACATGGTTGTTAGAAAGTAACCAATTATTATCAAATGAATTGTATGAATATAATGAATATTTTATACAAGGTGTAAAACATTCAAAATATGGTCGTCCAATGATAGGAATATGTATTTTTATTAAGAAATCTTTGAATATGTTTATAAAACAAGTTGTAACAAATTGTGATTTTTGTACATTTATTATCATTGGCAAAAATTTGTGTATTGATAGCTTAAAAGATAAAGTTATTTGTATTGTTTATTTACCTCCGGATGGTTCACCCTACTATGATAGACAAGAACTTAAAGGTATTGACCTTCTTGAACATAAATTATTAGAAATACAAGAAAAATATAATGTAGATGTATTTGTTGTGGGAGATTTAAACAGTCGTATTGGGAGGGAAATTGATAATCTTGGTTGCATAGATAATGCTCCTGTTTATGATGAATATAGGGATATATTAGATGATGAATATATACAAAAGAGGGTTAGTAATGATACAGGTGTAAATAAATTTGGCAAAGATTTTTTAAATTTTTGTAAATGTTACAATGTTATTATTGCAAATGGAAGATTGGTTAATGATTGTAACCAGGGGGCTTTTACTTATATAGGGCAAAATGGTAAGAGTGTTATTGATTATTTAGTTGTGAGCCATGACACTATAGATGATATTAGTGCATTTGAGATAGGTACAAGGAGTGAATCAAGTCATATGCCTATTGTATTTTCTATAAAAAAAATCTATGTAGAAATGATACGATGGTAAGACTGAGTAATGAACAAATTGTTAGATATAGATTTTCAGAACAACGTAAAATACAATTTTTGGAAAATATTGAGTTATTACTCAATGACAAGGTTGTTGAAAATTTAATTAGAGAATGTAGATGTACTAATGTAGACGAAAATCAAATAAACACTGAAATTGTTGAGATTCTTCTAAAATGTGGTGAATGTTGCAAACAAGTAAATAAAATATCCAGTAATTATCAACCAGAGTGGTTTGATCAAAACTGTAAAACCGCAAAATTTGAGAAAAATAAGCGCTTACGTGAGTATAGAAGAAATCCAAATGACAGTAATTTAAGTGAATATAAACAGACTAGGAATTTTTTCAAAAGTCAGTGTGAAAAAAGTAAAACAAATTTTTATAATAAACAATTAGATGAACTTACTGAAAATGTTAAAGACTCTAAATCATTTTGGAAAAAATTTAAGAAAATGGCAGGGAAAAAACAACAAATTACAAATTCTATTTCTAATGATAATTGGGTACAACATTTTGAGGAATTGTTTAAGTCAAATAATAATGATATTGAATGTATTGATATAACAGAAGTAGTTGAAGGTTAGATTCTGAAAGTCTTGATGAAATTAAGGAAGATATATTTAATGAAGAAATCTCATTATGAAGAAATCTTGAAAAACTGTTAAATCATTGAAAAAAGGGTCTAGTAGTGGGGAAGATGGTACTATTCCTGAATTTTTTATTTTCTCAATTGACAAATTATTACCTATTTTGTATAACTATTTTAACAAAATTTATAATTAAGGTATTTTTCCAGAATCATGGACAAAGTCCGTAATTGTTACAATTTATAAGAAAGGTGATAGAAATAATCCAAATAATTATAGAGGAATATCTTTATCAAACATTTTGGGAAAAATATACACTGGAATACTCTCTAGAAGACTTAAACTTTTTTGTAAATGTTTATGGAATTATCAATGAGGAACAGGCAGGTTTTAGGGAAGGGTATTCTACTGTTGACAATGCTTTTATTTTGCAATCTATTGTAAGTAAACAGTTACAAAAAAATCGTGGTAAATTGTATGTAGGCATGATTGATTTTAAGAAAGCCTTTGATATGGTTAATAGAGATAAGCTTTGGAAAGTTCTGTGTAAAAATGGAATTGAAGGAAAATTATACAGGGCAATAAAATCTATTTATCATTCAGTTAAATCTTGTGTTAGAACTTCAGAAGGTATGACAAACTATTTTAATTGTGACAATGGACTTAAGCAAGGCTGTTTGATTTCTCCAACACTTTTTAATTATCTATATAAATGAACTCATCATAAATTTTGAAAAATAGTGAAATAAAAGGAGTTCAGTTATTTCCGGAAAATACAGAAATTCTGTCTCTACTTTTTTGCAGATGATTTAGCCCTTATAACGAAAACAGTTGTAGGTTTACAAAGATTGCTTAATAAACTTAAACTTTTTGTGATGAAAGTGGCTTAGAGGTGAATATTGAAAAAACCAAGATATTAGTATTTAAAAAAGGGAGATAGACTTTCTAATAAAGAGAAATGGTATTATGATGGTAAACTATTGGAAACTGTTTCTAAATTTTCATATGTTGGTGTAACAATGTCAAGACAGATGTCAATATTTAAAATGGCTGATGAACAAGCCATTAAAGGAAAAAGAGTTCTTATTTCTATTTTATCAAATCTTTACAAATATGGTCAGCTTAAAAAACATGTATATATTTTAATATATTTGATACTAAAATAGTTCCAATATTATGCTATGGATCTGAATTATGGGGGTCGATTGAACATTAAAGTATAGAAACCGTACATAATTATGCATGTAAAAGGTACATGTGTGTTAAACAATCAACTGCAAATGCATCAGTTTTAGGAGATTGTGGCCGTTTTCCATTGTGCATAACTACTGCATCAAGAGTTTTAGTATATTGGTTAAAGATATTAAGTTTACCAAATGATCGATATGTGAAACAATGTTATAATATGTTACTTATATATGATAGGAATGGAATGAAAAATTGGGCTACTAACATTAAACAACTACTATATACAAATGGTTTTGTTAAATAATATTGTGAATAATTTAGATCATAATAATAGATCATCTGTTAACGATGCTCTTAATAAATTTACAGATGTATTACGTAATGTAGCTGATCCATTATTTGCAAAAAAATGTCATATTAAACAAAATTATTGCTTTGAATCACAATCATATATGAAACAAGCAGACTGGTTTGATAGGGACTGCACGGTAGCTCGTGCTGCTTATGTGGAAAAATTGAGGCTATTTAATTGTGATAAAACAGAATTTAACAGAATACAATTGTGTGAACAAAAATCTTTGTATAAAAACATTATACGTAAGAAAAAAAATGCGTATTTCAAAACTAAAATGCTTGAAATACAAACTTTAAAAAATAGTAAGCCTAGGGATTTTTGGAAATACTTTAAAAAGAAAAACTATGTTGAGAATAAAATTCCTCTTGATGAATTTAAAGAATACTTTTCAAATATTTGCAATGAAATGTTTTATTGTTACAATGATGATGCTGAATTGTTTTGTGATGATAATAATTTTGATTCTGATAATGATGCATTTCCAGAATTGGACTTGCCTATAACTGTGAGTGAAATATCGTCTGCAGTGAAATCATTGAAGCGTAACAAAGCGTGTGGTAATGATTGCCTATTAAATGAGTATTTTATAGAAAGTGCTGATATTTTGTCATCGCATTTATGTGATTTATTTAATTGTATATTGGATTCAGGATTTTTTCCGGACAAATGGACCGAAGGTGTAATTTTACCTTTACATAAGAAGGGAATAAAAATGAAGTGAATAATTATAGGGTATAACGCTTGTTAGCTGTTTATCTAAACTTTTTACTACTGTTATCAATAATAGAATTGAGCGCTTTTGTAATGATAACAATACTATTTCAGATGCTCAATTCGGTTTCCGTAAAGGAAGATCTATTGTTGACGCAATATTTATTTTTATGGCATTAGTTCAAAACTATTTATATAATAATAAAAGATTGTATGTTATTTTTGTTGATATGATGAAATGTTTCGATTCAATTTATAGAAATGGATTATGGTTAAAATTGTACAATTGTGGTATACAAGGTAAAATACTTAGAATTGTAAGGGATATGTATAAAAAAGTAAAATCATGTGTTAAGTCATTTTCTAATTATTCTGATTATTTTAATTATGCTGTAGGCTTACGTCAAGGGGAGGTAATATCTCCTCTGCTATTTTCTCTTTTTATGGAAGATTTAGAATTGTTTTTACAAAACAGTGTCGACTCTGGTCTATTACTGGAGGATATAGTTTTAATTTTTTGTTGTTTGCTGACGACATGGCCATCATAGGCCAGACACCTGAGGAAACTCAAGAACTTTTAGACACTTTAAAAATTTATTGTGATAACTGGGGTCTTAAAGTAAATACAACAAAAACAAAAAAATAATGGTCTTCCGTAAAAGGGGTGGGCTCTTACCAAAAGAGAATTGGTATTATGATGGTAAAAAAATTGAAGTGGTAAATGACTTTAATTACTTGGGAACAGTTTTTAACTACACTGGTAGCTTTTTATTGAATCAGGAACATTTGATAGGTAAGGCGTTAAAGGCTATGAATGTGTTATTATGTAAATGTCATGAATATGATCTAAGTCCAAAGTTATTTTGTCAGTTATTTGATGCTTTTGTTGTTTCTATTTTGAACTATTCATGTGAAGTCTGGGGATATTCTAAGTCGAAACCAAATTGAAAGAATTCATTTAAAATTTTGCAAAAGATTATTAAAAGTGAGACAGAATACATGTAATGCATATGTTTATGGCGAATTGGGAAGGTACCATTGTATGTAAATAGATATATGAGAATAATAAAATACTGGATGAAAATTGTTGAGACTGATAATATCTTATTAAAAATAATGTATAATATAGCATTAAATGACAGCAATAGTGGATGTGTAAACTGGGTCACAAATGTGAAAAAATTTTTGAATGCTTATGGATTTTCATATGTTTTTGATCAAATAAATTACATAGATAAGAATATATTTTTGACAGAGTTTTAAAAATCGCATTTTGGATGTTGTTAAACAAGAATGGTTTGCTAACTTAGAAAATAGTTCCCTTTATATTTTTTATAAAAATGTCAAGAGTACATTTGAATATGAGAAATATTTAGATATTTTACCAAAAGGATTTAGATTTTATTTTTGTAAATTACGCATGAGTGGTCTTCCCCTTAGAATTCAAACGGAAGATTTAATAGAAACCTTATTCCCCGTAATGAACGATATTGTTTATGTTGTAACAATTTAGATATAGAAGATGAATATCATTTTATATGTATAATGCAGCTTTTATTCAGAATTAAGAAAAAAATACATAAAGGATATTTACGTCAAAAGACCATCTGTTTATAAATTTATCAAACTTTTGAATTCTTTGTGATAAAACCGAGCTCATACAATTATCACTGTTCATCAAAAACGCTCTTGCTTTAAGAAATTCAGTATTAACTGTAGAAAGATAACTCTAATACATGTTCTTTCTCCTTATACATGATTAATTGTTTTGATTTATATGTATTCAAATTACTACCATTACTGTCAAAAATAATTCTGTTCTTATTGTATCTCACGTTGACATATATAATTATTGATATGTATATACAAGATGATGTACTATGTACAAATCTGAATAAACTATCTGTTCTGTTCTGTTCTGTTCTGATATGTTTGGAATAACCAGGGAGTTGATGATAAGAAATTGTTCCTAAAAATATTTACAGATAGAATGAGAGATCAATATAGGCAGAACTGGCAAGAAAAAATAAATCAAAGTAAAAAGTTAGATTCATATCGTTTGTATAAATCTGAACTTATCCATGAGACATATTTATCTGTTGTTTTAATTCGTAAATTTAGAAATGCACTTGCAAAATTACGTAACTTCATCACATGATTTAAATATTGAAAGAGGTAGATATAGACAAGAAGACAGAGATCTGAGCGTATATGTAATTTATGTAAGTTTCAGTAGAAACAGAATATCATTTTGTAATGGTATGTACGGCTTATGAAAATTTAAGATCAAAATACTTACCAAGCAAATATTTTGTTAATCCTAATATTCATAGATTTAATATCTTAATGAGTTGTCAGGCTGAAATATTATAGAAAATTTGCAAAGTTTGTGTTCCATGCCTTTGAAGAAAGAAAAAGATTATTAAGTGTTAGAACATGAATAAATATATAAACACCACTAGATAGTAAGAAGATTTTGTTTAACATAATGATATAATGTACTATATTCCATTGTATGAAATTGTATTGCTATGTTTATGTTGTTTTGGGCTAGAGGCCTTGAATCAATAAACTCTTTGTCATTGTCATTGTCATTGTCATTGTCGTTGTCATTTGTCTAATCAAAGTTTCTTTTATATATTAATGTAGACGGACATTGATGTAAATCTATCAGAGTAATTTTCTTCATTCTTTCGTATCAACATTCGGAATTCTTCATCGTTTACTATTACAGAAACTACCGAACCGTTCCGATTGGACTACCTTATCAAATTGATATTTGGTTTTCATATAATTATATGTTTTGACTATATAAGCGGGATAATAATTTTTGCAATGAAAGGGAAACAACTCGCACAAAAATAACCTATACACACTTGCAGAGTTCTCGCCCCGACAATACATTTCTGATGAATGTAGGACAAAACCCCACCAGTTAAAACCCCACCACTCAAAATTTTATAGAGTGGACAAAACCCCACCACTAAATTTTATAGAGTGGACAAAACCCCACCACAAAATTTTACAGAGTGGACAAAACCCCACCACTTCAGTTTTATAGAGTGGACAAAACTCTCTTGTAAACATGTTAAATAACAAACAATTGTGCATCATCAGAAACTCAAAAGAATGTGTGAACAACTCATCAATAAGGAGAAGACTGTACCCGAGTTTCTTCAGGCTATCGGCCACTGAATCCGCTTAAACTAAGTACAATGCGGGAAATAGACTCAACTGAATAAACTAGAAATGTGCTATACAAAATGTGTTATTTTTAATCATTAATTGATGAAAATGTGCTATATTCTTGATATAAGTAAGTAGTTTATTTTTATATAAATAAATTGAAGAAATGAATTTGAAAAAACTAATGATAATGGATAATTCAAGGTGTGTACAGTTTGTAACACCTTTTTTGCATATTGCACATGCAAGATGTACATGCATTGTTAATAAAATTGTTCATTCTTATATTACACAAAATGTTATATTGAAATTAAAAAAATAAAATGTGAAAAATGTGTATATTATATATATTTTAATTAATCAAATCTTGCCCAATAATTGGTAAGTGTTGGGTTTTGTCCACTCTATAAAACTGAAGTGGTGGGGTTTTGTCCACTCTGTAAAATTTAGTGGTGGGTTTTGTCCACTCTATAAAATTTAGTGATGGGGTTTTGTCCACTCTATAAAATTTTGAGTGGTGGGTTTTTAACTGGTGGGGTTTTGTCCGTCTTCCATTTCTGATAATTGTGCACTATGACTGTTATTTACATAATAATTACAGTGTACCGAATACATATTTTATTTTTTTAACATGATTGGCATTCGTCATGTTATGAACTTCTCTGTAAAAATATATATATTTTAGGTTAGAAAATCACGTGTCTCACTTTTGCACTATTTGATGTAAATCGACTATAATTTTGTTGTTACAATTTTAATGTCGAATAAAATGTTATGTTATGTTATGGGTTATGTTATGTTATATCCATTGTCACAGATTAAATCGATACGGATGTCACGTTCGCTACATATATCAAACAAATAAGATTTCATATGATTAGAACCTTAACAATTGCACAAGTGACAAACAAAAGTTTGAGGCTGCAGTGTAAATTTGGTGATACCATTGAGAAGAACATGTTTTTGTGAGTAGTTTTATACTACTGGAGAAAGATATATTGTTTTGATTAAGTCAATATGAATATTCTTAACGTTATACTGTTAACTATTGCATCGGTGCTGATAGGTTTGGTAGCCAATGATCACGTGACAGCCGAACAATGTGACGTCAGAGCGGTCGCAGCATGTAAACATTATGTAATGTACGTTTTTGACGTCAGGGTTTAAAAAAAAAAATCATAATGATTTCCCGGCTGTGATAAAGTCAAGTTCTTAGAATGGAATACGAAAGGTCCCTGTTTTACCCATGTTTGGAAACACGAAAGCAAAACGTGACTGGTTGTGGGCCACATGTAACCTGCACGGAAGGGAGGTGGATACCATATTTGTAAATGATGTTACATCATGAATCTAAAAAAAGTATACGACACAGGGGATTGAATTTTCAGCGGCGATAGCTACTGTTAAGGACATGCTTGTAGAGGGTCATACAAAGGTAATTGTATTTGAACTACGAAAATGTTACATTTCGTTTATTCAATGAAGTAAATTTCAATTACAAAATTAAAAATTTTGTGAGACTAGTTTAGGGACTAAGAAGAAACTTATATTGTGGGGTGCTTCGAAAAACTATATTTTGTGTTATTTAAATGGCCTACAATTTCAAAATATCATATTTCTCCAAAATGAATGTAAAACATGGAGTACATGTATGACATATAACGGTAACAAAACATCTAAGGAAACTTAAGGTCTTGAATTTGTAAATAATTACTTTTCATTTTACTCTACCATCTTGTCATCGCGTTTACATCATTGTAACATAGTGTATTACGGGTTCAGGTTAAAAAGGAACGGAACACCGTATACAGAAAAAAGCATTTAAGAAAAAGAATTTAATTAAATGTCTCAGTTAATTGACACTCCTGTACTAGTTAGCATTGTTCTTTTTAATTTTGATAGGTGTCACCTCTCAAGATGCTGTTAGTGACATCGCTGTCTCGGAAAAGAAATTTAGTCAAATATATTGTACATTCTAACACTCACGTGATTTTGTCACTATAGACAAAGAAGGAAAAAAAACTGGTGTTAAACTGCCAATAAAACACCGGTTAGGACTACTTGTATATGCGCTGTTATGTTTTCACCCTCGATTTATACAAGTTTACAAAGCATTTTAAAGCAACAATAAAAAAAACATTTTTATTTATATTTCCAGTTCGTATCATGTTTTTTTTTTCCATACAATACCGAAATAATATCTCACATACACTAACGCCACATATTAGATCCATATCAGTTAATAAATTTTGACAAAACGGCGCCAATCCGTAAGCAGCGTAATGACGTCATCCTAAGTAAAACAACTCATTGATAAACAAGCTGACGTTATTTCATACATACAAGAATGATAAATGGGGCGCTGATGTAAACACAATACGACGTAAGTTTTATTGTTGAAAACTTGATAAAATAACGTTTTTTTTCTTATTATTTCTTTTGTTTAATAATTTCTATATTTCGCCACAGCAGGGTGCGAAGATCGAACAGCGTTATGCGAAAATCGGCACCGGAAGTTATTCCGCTTGAAAATAACATTAGTGATTTTCCTTATTTTATCGTGTTAGAATCGAAATAACATCGGCCTGAGAGGTTTTATATCGGCTATTTAACACACGTTTTTGTCGTTTTGATGCGTCAAAATTAACCACTCAGGCGTACGGCCTTCGTAGTCAATTCCTACGCATCAAAACTCCAAACCGGTGTTAAATAGCCGATATACATCTCTCAGACCGATGTTATTTCTTAATTACAACGATGTATGCGCAAAAAAAAAATTCTCGATTCTATCCTAAACACATTGTAAAATGATATCAGTTATCGAAAAAAATACAGAAGAAAACATGAAAACCGTCGGATATGAATCGGAAGCACATACTAAGACCATTCTACGTCTTATTTCAGTATCGCTATCTTCATTATTTTAAAAATATATTGAACTTTGTTGTTTTTTTTGTTTTGGTTTTTTTTTTACGCTTCGAAATTTGTGAAGTTAGCAGCCTAGCAGCCTGGTAGCCCAGCAGCCTAAAAACTTAAGGATAATACAAACATGAAAACCGTCGGAAATGAATCAAAAGCACATATTTAGTCCATTCCACGTCTTATTTCAGTATCACGATCTTCATTTTTTTGTTTTGGTGCCAGGCTGCTAGGCTGCTAGCTTCACAAATTTCGAAGCGTCAAAAAAAAAAAAAAAAAAAAAAAAAAAACAAAAAAAAACAAACAGAAAAACAAAGTTCAATATTTAAAAAAAAATAAAGATCGCGATACTAAAATAAGACGTTGAATGGTCTAAGTATTTGCTACCGATTTCATTTCCGACGGTTTTCATGTTTGCATTATCCTTGGTTTTCTTTTGGCTGCTAGGCTGCCAGGCTGCTAGGCTTCTAATTTCACAAATTTAGAAACGTCAAAAAAAAAAAAAAATGTTTAATATTTAAAAAAAAATAAGGTCGCGATACTGAGATAAGACGTGGAATGGTCTAAGTATGTGCTACCGATGCATTTCCGACGGATCTTTAGGCTGTACTTTGGCTGCTAGGCTGCCAACAAATTTCAAGCTACTATGTTAACTGCCAACTTCAGGCTACTAGACTGCCAACTTCAGGCTACTAGGCTGCCAACTTCGGCCTATTAGGCTGCCAACTTCAGGCTACTAGACTGCAAACTTCAGGCTGCTAGGCTGCCAACTTCAGGCTACTAGGCTGCCAACTTCAGGCTACTAGGCTGCCAACTTCAGGCTACTAGGCTGCCAACTTCAGGCTGCTAGGCTGCCATCTTCAGGCTACTAGGCTGCCAACTTCAGGCTACTAGGCTGCCAACTTCAGGCTACTAGGCTGCCAACTTCAGGCTGCTAGGCTGCCAACTTGATTTTTTTATATACCCTTTAAATAATAAGAATTGTCTTTAGAACTTCATGTTATTGAATGCCGTCTTACTGTTTAAATAACATTTCTGGAACATTAACATTTTTGGCCGCCAGCCGCTGGCTGCTGACTTCACAAAAAATGATAAAAAAAAGTCAATGTGATTTTTTTTCTTTTTATATATCCTTTAAATAATAAGAAATGTCTTTAGAACTTCATTAAATGCCGTTTTATTGCTTAAATAACTTTCTGCAACATTAAAATATTTGGCCGTCAGCCGCTGGCCGCTGACTTCACAAAAATGATAAAATAAAAAGAATTCTCAAAGTTATTTTTTCTTTTTATATATCCTTTAAATAATAAGAAATGTCCTTAGAACTTCATGTTATGCCGTTTTATTGTTTGAATAACATTTCTGCAACATTAAAATTTTTGGCCGCTGGCCGGTGACTTCACAAAAAATGATAAAGTAAAAAAAAATAATTTTCAAAGTGATTTTTTCTTTTTATATATCCTTTAAATAATAAGAAATGTCTTTAGAACTTGATGTAATGCCGTTTTTATTGTTTGAATAACATTTCTGCAACATTAAAATTTTTGGCCGCTGGCCGCTGACTTCACAAAAAATGATAAAGTAAAAAAAATAATTTTCAAAGTGATTTTTTTCTTTTTATATATCCTTTAGATAATAAGAATTGTCTTTAGAACTTCATGTAATGCCGTTTTTATTGTTTGAATAACATTTCTGCAACATTAAATTTTTTGGCCGCCAGCCGCTGGCCGCTGACTTCACAAAAATTGATAAAATAAAAAAAATCTCAAAGTGATTTTTTTCTTTTTATATATCCTTAAAATAATAAGAAATGTCTTTAGAACTTCATTAAATGCCGTTTTATTGTTAAAATAACATTTCTGCAACATTAAATTTTTTGGCCGCCAGCCGCTGGCCGCTGACTTTACAAATCAAAGGGCTGCAGCTCTATGGTATTTTCTAATTTTTGCAATCTAAATCATACTGACTATCTGTATGTACTTTCCTGTATAAGTTTATTTTTATATACTATAATTCATCTTACGCAGCGACAGCGTTTTGATTTTCTTCTATAACAGTTTGAGATTGATACATATGGAATTTTGCATGAAAAAAAAATAGAATTGCCTCGACTAGGATTTGAACCATAGGCCTCTCACACCCTCAACGAGACCGCTTGCACCACGGCGAAGTTATACATATGTACCTTGAATAAAAACGAATACATTATGTAATTCTAAATTGAGAATTTCCATTTCGTGTTTGTAATCCTTATTAATTTCGAGGTATTTTGTTCACGATAAACCTGTTGTTTAAAACACTGATGAAAATAATTTAGCGAAAATCTTCTCGCCAAAACAGTCCGACATGTATATATTCCACTACTCGACAGTCAGATTTATTTGTGTACTACGCTCTGGAGTATTCGGTAATCGACATAGCTAAAAATAGCATTTTCATTGATTAAAATGATATTCATGATAATCCGAAGCTTTACGGAAATAGCCGAACATTTTTCATTGGGTAAAAAAGATATTCATCCGCGAAAGTCTTGATTGTAACCTTATACTTCTGTTGACTAATCTTAACTTTTAATGCACTGTAATTCGTTAAATGCCTACATTAAAAATTATTCTTTCTTTTAAATTGCTGGTTTTTAAGCAGTTTTGAGTGAGAACTACTTTGCGTTGTTAGGACTGTGAGGAAATTTTGTGTTAGACCGTGGATGTTAGCTATGTATTTACTGATCTTACGATCAGAAAATACAAAAATGATAAAATAAAAAAATTCTCAAAGTGATTTTTTTCTTTTTAAACATCCTTTAAATAATAATAAATGTCGTTAGAACTTCATTAAATGCCGCATTCTGCTACATTATATTTTTGGCCGCTGACCGCTAGGCCGCCCGGCCGCCAACTTCACGCCGTTAGGCCGCTGGGCCGCTGGCCGCCAACTTCACGCCGTCAGGCCGCTGGGCCGCTGGGCCGCCAACTTCACACATCTGAAAAAAATGCATATAATAAACAGAAAGTTTTTTTTCTAAAAGTACAGGTTTTAATTTCATCTTGTGGTATGAAAAATTATCATATTTCACTTGTGACTAGCGCCACTCATGAAATATTTATTTTCATACCACTCGATAAAAATAAATCCTGTATTTATAGCAAAAATTTAAATATCCTCTCTGAATTCCAACAGTAATATGTGATACATAATGATACAGTAGGTAGATTCTATCCAGCCATTAAATGATAGAAAAAATATATGTTCCCTCATTTCATCATTAAAAAACCAAAATTTACATTTTAAATTATTAAAGTTTGGTCAGTATGAATGTATAGACCTTCTCGTAAAGAGTCTTTTCAGCTCCCGTGTTTAAAACATAAATAAGATAATGTTATAAACTTTGAACTTGAACAAGTAAAGTGCTAGTTCACTTTAATAGTATGCCAATACCATCATAACTTTTCCACCATGTGGTATCTAGGTGATATACAACACGCGCGTGTAACCTGTCGAGCTACCGACTACTTTTTACAAATCTGCGGCATTATTCCCTGCGGTCTGGAGACCGCAGGGTATTGGTACGCGTTTAACTTTTGAGGCATGGAGGAGCACGTGACCTGTTTTCGGTACATGGAGGAGCATGTGATCTGTAAACCTGACATGATTGGTTAATTGACCTTTTCGAAAACCTAGCTAAATACCGTTTGCCGGTATGTTACGGATTTACCTCTTGGGAATTAGTCCGAATTACACTTAATTAAGAACAAAAAGCTATAACGTGATATTTCTAGTTCTCAATAATTATTTTACCGTTTAAGGTGGAAAAACTTGAATGATGTGTTTGAAATTTTCAATGATTCTTTAGAATCTATCTCAAATTTATTTAACAAACAATAAATTGTTTATACTGAAAATCTACAAGATTAAAATAAACGTAGTTGCATCTGCCATAATAAATAGAGATATTTTCTGCGTAAACTTGTGTGTTTACTTTTTTTTTGCTAGAAATTATTCATAAAATGGTAGTTCTATTTAATAATTTTCTTAAACAGAAATAATTGTTTTATGTTCAACCTTCTCCGGTATTCAACGGTCACCAGTTTTCAAAGACCTACTTCTATATTGATCGTTTATTGTCAACTATATTCCTGATACAAACGTTTATTTATCCCCCAAAACAATGTTGAAAAGAGTTAAATGAAATATCTTTATATCATTAAAAATGTTCCCCGCAGGAAACCATTTTACTTGTTAACTACTCGATCAAGTTTTCTGACTAGAATTCTCTATCTTATCTTACATAACACTCAGTCTGTCAGATACATACATTGTATAATGGCTGTTTTGCCATTTTATTTTCATTTCAATATACAACGAATCCTCTACATAGTGGCCCTCTGTAGAGCATCAACCTCCTCACGTGAACAGTAACAATCCTTCCCAAAGTAAAATTTCCGCAAGAATTTTATTTAACCTCTTAATAGAAGTATATTTCTGAAACAGCAACATTTCTATAAGAGGATTTTGCTTTACAGAGGCTGGACTGTATTCCCTTTGCAGCCCCCATGTAAAAATCCATTCTGAGTTGCGCGTGATCTGACAAAAAAAGATTTTGAATAGTTAAAAGTAAAAACATAATGTAATTGTTGATTGCGTATATTTTTGTTGGGTTTTACGCCGCGCCAACACCGTAAAATCTTTTAGTGGGGGAAGACTCCAGGTGCCTCCACGTTCATTATTACAGCCTGAAATACTCTCATTAACTCTAATTTTAACTCATTTTGGTCATTAATTCGTCGGTCAATCCATGTAACTGGGTATCCTGGATATCTAATCAATAATTAAAAAAATGCAAATGACCGTCTACTAATCTCATATGATTTCTGAACAAATGACTTTTGAACTCAACGCTAAGTAGAAATTTAGCATCGTGCGAGGATCGAGCCAGCAGCCCTAGGATTATCATTCATATGCTCTCCCTATTGAGCTAGGCGGACAGATTATAACAGATAAAATACTGGAAATAATCCGGTTTGAAAAAAACACACAAAAAAAAACAAAAAACAAAAACCCACAAAAAACAAACTCAACATTATAAAGAAGTTTTCAGTGATTTATTTTATGGCAGTAAGATCCATTTTGTATATGACTAAACGTGTAATTATCCAGGTCAGTTAGAGTTCATATAATTAATTGTATTGTTTTTCGGTTTGTTAAAGTGACAAATATTAATTAGTATACTCAAAATGTTCACTTTATATCCATTGTCTTTATTTATGAAAGTACATTTCATCAGTGATGTAGAGATCATGTTAGCAGGGTACGAGCGCTAACTATGGTCAAAGTAGTTCGACCAGACAACACTGGTCAGACTATTTGTGAAGTTCTAGTCGAGTCTGGCCTCTTTGATTTAAAGGTTTTGGCGATCACTAACATTGGACATGCATCGGCTAGAGCCAAGCAATAATCAATTATTATCGCCCCGCCCCGAGCCCTGCAAAAATCATTTCATCGATAAATGGGCCTCAATAAATTTGGTAACTTCGGTTTTCATCGCATGCTAAATACTTTACTTCGATGAGCGCGCACGCACTTTTATTGACATTGCAAGAAACTCGCTTTTGAAATTTTAAACTTCAATTACTTTTGAATCAATTAACTACATATAGATGAAATTTTCTTTACATTTGTTTACATATTTTCCTAGTTATTTTACTGTTTAAGAAGTCTCATTTCAATTATTTATTTCATTTTTATTTCATAATTAAGAAGAAAACTTTAGCTTCTTAAAGCGTATTAAGGAGATACCAGGTTCCCAGGGAAAAATAAATAAATTAATAAAAAAATAAATAAAATATTTCTAAAAAAATTTATAAATAGACAAAAATAAATAAAAAAGATCTGGTTAGTAATACATTATTATATAACGTGATGCCTCGGAACATATCGGGCAGACCGTCGGTGAAATATATTTGTAAAATATTCGACTAAAAATATCAACATTTTAAATTAAAATTATTGTTAAACTTTACATACTGTGATAAAAGTGTACTATACACATCTTCTTAAAAATCAAAGGCAAATCAGAATGAAAAGTAACTTTCAATTCAACAGTAATTTCAGATTTTATTTATTGTTGCTGTTATTGTTTATTTATTTTTTTTCTTGTGCAGCTTCTTATGCCTCATAATACAGTTTCAGTTTTGATAATTTCAAAGTTAATAAAAAAATTAATAAAAATAGCATCAAAGAAAAAAATGAGAAAAAAAGAGATAGAAATAAAATAATAATAATAATAAAACAGAAAAAGTTGAGAATCCGAGTCATTTATTTTTGTTGCATTTTGTTATCTTAAATATTTTGTTCAGCTTTGGAAAGGGGGTGTTAGGATAAATCGAGATCTTTATTGTTGCGACTTAACAATCTTTATAACTAGACAAAAGAAAAACAAAAACACAACAACAATAAAAAACAACAACCTTAGGTTAGCATCTACCTCCATAACAATACACTTGGATTGTGTGAACCTTCAATAATATTTAGTGGAATAGGAACCAAACATATGATTAGCCTGACATTTGTCTAGCTTGACGTATAATGTGTTTATCAGATCTAAGACGCTTCTGAAGACGGAGGTTGTATTTAAGTGGGAGATTTCGCGTATTTTTTTACAAAGTTCATTATAAAGGCAGTATGGAGAACAGTTCAGTTCTCAGAGTTTTTGGAATAGCGGATTATCTTGTGTTTGGCGCCCTGATTACAATTTCTATCGCAATAGGAATATTTTTGCCATCAAAGACAAGAAACATATTTCGTCAGCGAACTACTTTCTAGGAGACCGGAAGTTAAAGTCAATTCCCCTTGGCTTATCGTATGTAGTGACATTCCAATCCTCAATTATGTTGTTAGGGTCTCCGGCGGAAGTGTATGTTTACGGTCTGCAATATGCTATTCAAATGATTGGAGTATTGGCGGCATTTTATCTTGCTGCCTTAATCGTGATGCCGCTGTTTCATCCATTGAAGATTACAAGCGTGTATGAATATTATCAGCTTCGATACGGGACTAAATCTGTACGATATCTTGGCGTAATTCTGGGAGATTTGTACTACACTCTATATATGGGTGTAGTGTTATTTGGAACTGCATTAGCTCTTGAGTCGACTACTGGTCTTCCTATTTGGATTTTAATCGTGACATTTTCTGCCGTCGCTGCCTTATACACGTCTATTGGTGGGATAAAAGCCGTCGTTTGGACCGACGTTTTCCAGTCAATAGTGATGTTTAGCGGCATTCTTGCAGGTTTGTCTTTCAATAAATCAATAAATAAATAAATAAATCAATCAATCAATTAATAAATAATGAATAAATAAATAAATAAACAAGTGGGCCATGATGGCCTTGAGTCGCTCACCAGAAACAACGGCTTTACAGTGTTGGAAATTATTTTGTAAAAGAATTTGCTGAAAGGCAAGTCCAGCTCTTTCGGCAAGTTCAGCTCAACTTTAACTTGCCCCTCTAGTAATATACTTTCACAACACTGATTGGTTTAGCTTTTTTTCTTCATAATAAAAAAATAGGGCCACTAAGATGGCCCTAGATCACTCATCTAACCCATCATTTCATTATTCACAATATAAATTGAAATATTTTGCCCTAATATTTTGGAAAGGCTTTGTTAAAAATATGTATGTTGCAAGTGTGTTCCTATGAGACTATGTAGAATAAATGCAGAATAAATGACCACTGGAGCAGGATAAATTTTGACTAAACAATTTTTTTTATAACTTTTTTGAATGAAAACACAAAATGTCACATGCAAAACATGTAAGGTGTAGATGTTTGAGGACAACAAATTTTTAAAAAATTCTGTATGGTAACATAACTGTACCTCAAAAAAAAAGACAATAGGTCAAACATTGTAAAAAATATGAAAAATAGGCCAGTTGATATCAAAATTCAATTCAGCATCAGAAATTACACCCCTAGTCCAAATTTCAAGTCTGTATGTCAAAAAACACAAAAATTAAGGTCAAATTATATCAAAAATATCAAAAGTAGGTCAGTTGATATCAAAATTCATTTCGGCATCAGAATTTACTAACCTGGTCCAAATTTAAAATCTGATGTCAAAATACAAGAAAGTAGGTCAAATGGTGTCAATAATACCTAAAGTAGGTCAGCTGGTATCAAAATTAAATTCAACATCAAAAATTACACAAATTACACCCCTGGTTCAAATTTCAAGTCTGTACATAAAAGACAAAAAAAGTAGGTAAAGCGATATCAAATATATCAAAAGTAGGCCAGTTCATATCAAAATTCAATTCAGGATCAGAAATTAAACCCCTTGTCCAAATTTCCAGCAGGTACATCAAAAAACGACAAACTAGGTCAAACAATATCAAATAACAATATCAAAAGTAGTCAGTTGATATCTTAATTCATTTCGCATCAGAAATTACATTCCTGGTCCAAATTTCAAGTCTCTGTACATCATTCCAAATTTCAAGTCTCTGTACATCAAAAACAAGAAAGTATGTGCAATGGTTTCAAAAATATCAAAAACAGTTCCACTGATACCAAAATTCAATTATGCAAATGAAACTCAGGTTCAACAGTCTGTCCCAAAATTTATTGAAATGTGCTTTTTCCAAGTTTAAATCCAATTCAAGAAAAAAAAATGAAAAAAATACAATTGTTTACAAAATTCAATAACAAAATTGAGCATACAAACTCATCTTTGTTAGTCAGGTACAGGAGAAACAAATTTAATGTTTCTTTAGGCCTATTTTTTTTCCTGGTTAATGACCTACAACTGACCTTACAATGATGCAATATGATGTCCGATTTCTAGTGTTGAATCATAAACAGGTCATGACATTAAGACTTTCTCCAAGCCATTGAACCTCTTTTGGAAAAGTATTTTTAATGACACTTATAATCATTATATTTATATTGTGACCTATAGTGTGAAGAGTTTAAAACATAACATATCTTCTTTGTGTGAAGTCAAAACACGTTTATTTTATATTTATAAAAAGACTGTGTTTCCATTGTCAATATTTTTTAATATTAAATTTGAGCAAAGAATATCTTTACCTGGGCAATTAAAGCTTTAGCTTTAACAGGGTCAATCAAATTAATATGACTCATGAGCAAACTTGATATAAGACTACCTAAGAATGCTACAGACAAAGTTTGGTGATCATCCATTAAATATTTCAGTAGGATGATGTTCAAAGGTTTTTCTATATTTAGCTTTAGCAGCCCCTTAAAGGGGCCCATCAAATTAATATGAACAAACTTGATAAAAGACTACCTAAGAATGCTAAAGACAAAATTTGGTGATCATCCATCCATTACTTCTGTAGAAGGAGACGTTAAAAGGTATTTCTATTTTCAACTTTAGCTGCCCCTAAAAGGGGCCAACCAAATAAATATGAACAAACTTGATAAAAGACTACCTAAGAGTGCTACAGACAAACATTTAATGGTGATTTCAGTAGGAAATGATGTTCAAAGGTTTTTCTATTTTTAGCTTTGGAGGCCCCTAAAAGGGGCCAATCAAATTAATATGAGCAAAACATGATAAAAGAATACCGAAAAATTCTACAAACAAAGTTTGGTGATCATCCATCGAAAAGTTCTGTAGAAGGAGATGTTAAAAGGTTTTTCTATTTTTAGCTTTAGCAGCCCCTAAAAGGGACCAATCAAATTAATATAAGCAAACTTGATAAAAGACTACCTAAGAATGCTCAGACAAAGTTTGGTGATCATCCACCAATTAGTTCTGTAGAAGATGTCTTAATGTTTTTCTATTTTTAGCCCTAGAGACCCCTAAAAGGGGCCAATCAAATTAATATAAGCAAACTTGATAAAAGACTACCTAAGAATGCTACAGACAAAGTTTGGTGATCATCCATCAATTAGTGCTGTAGAAGAAGACATTTAAAGGTATTTCTATTTTTAGCTTTAGAGATCCCTTAAAGGGGCCAATCAAATTAATATGAGCAAACTTGATAAAAGACTACCTAAGAATGCTACAGACAAAGTTTGGTGATCATCCATCAATTAGTTTTATAGAAACAGACATTTAAAGGTATTTCTATTTTTAGCTATAGCGGCCCCTAAAATGGGCCAATCAAATTAATATGAGCAAACTTGATAAAAGTCTACCCAAGAATGCTACAGACAAAGTTTGGTGATCATCCATCCATTAGTTCTGTAGAAGAAGATGTCTTAAGGTTTTTCTATTTTTAGCCCTAGAGACCCCTAAAAGGGGCCAATCAAATTAATATGAGCAAACTTGATAAAAGACTACCAAAGAATGCTACAGACAAAGTTTGGTGATCATCCATCAATAAATTCTATAGAAACAGACGTGTAAAGGTATTTCTATTTTTAGCTCTTAAAATTGATGTACATACAGTTAGTTCCCTATTCCTTATTCCTTTTTTGAATAAGGAATAAGGAATCAGTTCCTTATTCCTTTTTGGAATAAGGAATAGGGAACTAGTTCCTGATTCCTTATTCAAATCTAAATAAGGAACAGCAGAATAAGTATTTATTTAAAATAAAATTTATACCTCATTTAAATCATTGCAAAAAGAATCTGCATAAAAATATTTTGAAAAAAATGTTAAAGCCGAATAAGGAATAGGGAACCAGTTCCCTATTCCTTATTCAACTCCGAATAAGGAACAGAAGAAAATGCGTAAAGAAAGACACCAGTTGCAGTTATTTTTGATAAATCTGCATTAGAACTGCAAGAATCAATCATAAAAATCATGAAATAAAGCATTTACATACTTTTTTTTTTTTTAAATGTTAAAGTCGAATAAGGAATAGGGAACCAGTTCCTTATTCCTTATTCAACTCCGAATAAGGAACAGAAGGAAATACGTAAAGAAAGACACCAGTTGCAGTTATTTTTGATAAATCTGCATCAGAATTGCAAAGATCAATCATAAAAATCATGAAATAAAGCATTGGCATAAAAATATTTTGGAAAAAAAAGGTTCAGGTTCTTTCGACTCCTAATAAGGAACAGAAGTAATACCGTAAAGAAAGACAGCAGTTGCAATTATTATTGATAAATCTGCATTAGAATTGCAAGGATCAATCATGTAAACAATGAAATAAAGCATCTACATAATTTTTTTGAAAAAAATGTTAAAGTCGAATAAGGAATGGGGAATCAGTTCCTTATTCCTTATTCAACTCCGAATAAGGAACAGAAGGAAATACGTAAAGAAAGACATCAGTTGCAGTTATTTTTTATAAATCTGCATTAGAATTGCAAAGATCAATCATAAAAATCATGAAATAAAGCATCTACATAATTTTTTTTGTAAAAAATGTTAAAGTCGAATAAGGAATAGGGAACCAGTTCCTTATTCCTTATTCAACTCCGAATAAGGAACAGAAGGAAAAACGTAAAGAAAGACACCAGTTGCAGTTATTTTTGATAAATCTGCATAAGAATTACAAGGATCAATGATTAAAATCATGAAATAAAGCATCTACATATTTTTTTTTTGAAAAAAATGTTAAAGTCGAATAAGGAATAGGGAATCAGTTCCTTATTCCTTATTCAACTCCGAATAAGGAACAGAAGGAAAAACGTAAAGAAAGACACCAGTTGCAGGTATTTTTTTTATAAATCTGCATTCGAATTGCAAGGATCAATTATTAAAATCATGAAATAAAGCATTAGCATAAAAATATTTTGAAAAAAAAGTTCAGGTTCATTCGACTCCGAATAAGGAACAGAAGTAATAACGTAAAGGAAGACAGAAGTTGCAATTATTATTGAAAAGTCTGCATTAGAATTGCAAGGATCAATCATTAAAACAATGAAATAAAGCATCTACATAATTTTTTTGAAAAAAAAATGTTAAAGTCGAATAAGGAATAGTGAACCAGTTCCTTATTCCTTATTCAACTCCGAATAAGGAACAGAAGGTCATACGTAAAGAAAGACACCAGTAGCAGTTATTTTTGGTAAATCTGCATTAGAATTGCAAGGATTAATCATAAAAATCATGAAATAAAGCATTAGCATAAAAATATTTTGAAAAAAAATGTTCAGGTTCATTCGACTCCGAATAAGGAACAGAAGTTATTAGGTAAAGAAAGACAGCAGTTGCAATTATTATTGATAAATCTGCATTAGAATTGCCAAGGATCAATCATTAAAACAACCATGAAATAAAGCATCTACATAATTGATTTTGAAAAATATGATAAAGTCGAATAAGTAATAGGGAACCAGTTCCTTTTTCCTTATTCAACTCCGAATAAGGAACAGAAGGAAATACGTGAAGAAAGACACTAGTTGCAGTTATGTTTTTATAAATCTGCATTAGAATTGCAAGGATCAAACATAAAAATCATGAAATAAAGGATCTGCATAAAAGGTATTTTGGAAAAAAAAATGATCAGGTGTATTCGACTCCGAATAAGGAACAGAAGTTATTACGTAAAGAAAGACACCAGTTGCAGTTATTTTTGATAAATCTGCATACGAATTGCAAGGATCAATCATTAAAATTTTGAAATAAAGCATCTACATAATTTTTTTTTAAATGTTAAAGTCGAATAAGGAATAGGGAACCAGTTCCTCATTCCTTATTCAACTCCGAATAAGGAACAGAAGAAAATATGTAAAGAAAGACACCAGTTGCAGTTATTTTTGATAAATCTGCATAAGAATTGCAAGGATCAATCATTAAAATCATAAAAAAAAGCATCTACATAATTTTTTTTGAAAAAAATATTAAAGTCGGAAAGACACCAGTTGCAGTTATTTTTGATAAATCTGCTTAAGAATTGCAAGGATCAATTATTAAAATCATGAAAAAAAGCATCTACATAAATTTTTTTGAAAAAATGTTAAAGTCGAATAAGGAATAGGGAACCAGTTCCTTATTCCTTATTCAACTCCGAATAAGGAACAGAAGAAAGTACGTAAAGAAAGACACCAGTTGCAGTTATTTTTGATAAAACTGCAAAAGAATAGCAATGATCAATCATTACAATCATGAAATAAAGCATTTACATAATTTTTTTTGACAAAAATGTTAAAGTCGGATAAGGAATAGGGAACCAGTTCCTTTTTCCTTATTCAACTCCGAATAAGGAACAGAAGGAAATACGTAAAGAAAGACACCAGTTGCAGTTATTTTTGATAAATATGCATAAGAATTGCAAGAATCAATCATTAAAATCATGAAATAAAGCATCTACATAATTTTATTTGAAAAAAATGTTAAAGTCGAATAAGGAATAGGGAATCAGTTCCTTATTCCTTATTCAACTCCGAATAAGGAACAGAAGGAAATACGTAAAGAAAGACACCAGTTGCAGTTATTGTTTATAAATCTGCATTAGAATTGCAAGGATCAATCATAAAAATTATGAAATAAAGCATTAACATAAAAATATTTTGAAAAAAAAAATGTTCAGGTTCATTCGACTCCGAAAAAGGAACAGAAGTAATTTCGTAAAGAAAGACAGCAGTTGCAATTATTTCTATAAATCTGCATTAGAATTGCAAGGATCGATCATTAAAATCATGAAATAAAGCATCTACATAATTTTATTTGAAAAAAATGTTAAAGTCGAATAAGGAATAGGGAACCAGTTCCTTGTTCCTCATTCAACTCCGAATAAGGAACAGAAGGAAATACGTAAAGAAAGACACCAGTTGCAGTTATTTTTGATAAATCTGCATTCGAATTGCAATGATCAATCATAAAAATCATGAAATAAAGCATTGGCATAAAAATATTTTGGAAAAAAATATTCAGGTTCTTTCGACTCCTAATAAGGAACAGAAGTAATTACGTAAAGAAAGACAGCAGTTGCAATTATTATTGATAAATCTGCATTAGAATTGCAAGGATCAATCATTAAAACAATGAAATAAAGCAGCTACATATTTTTTTTGAAAAAAAAAAAATGTTAAAGTCGAATAAGGAATGGGGAATCAGTTCCTTATTCCTTATTCAACTCCGAATAAGGAACAGAAGGAAATACGTAAAGAAAGACACCAGTTGCAGTTATTTTTTATAAATCTGCATTAGAATTGCAAGGATCAATCATTAAAATCATGAAGTAAAGCATCTGCATAAAAAATATTTTGGAAAAAAAAATGTTCAGGTTCATTCGACTCCGAATAAGGAACAGAAGTAATTACGTAAAGAAAGACTGCAGTTGCAATTATTTTTGATAAATCTGCATAAGAATTACAAGGATCAATGATTGTTGTTAAAGAGCAATAACTCTAGGTGCCATTTTAGTTAGTTATTTCCCTTTATAAGTTGGGTTATTTTGTTTTAATGCTTATTGAAAGCATAACTCTAAATTTATGTATAGGATTTAGTTTATTCTTAACATATTTGTGAAGAGTGTATACATGGAGTGCAGTGTTGAAAAATTATAACTGCTTTGCCGCATTTTACAATTATCTCTCTATATTATGTTTTTAATGCTTGTCAGACTTTGTCCGGAGAATAATTCAAAAACTTATGAAGAGATTAACTTATAATTTCATAAAATGATGACTGATATTCAGAGTCAGTGCAGTGCATAAAACCATAACTCTTCTTGACTAGTTTTCTCACATTCACAGCTAAGTATATTTTGCTTGCTGTAGACACAACTTTTAAACTATTAAATGCATTTAGTTAATATTGGGAATAAAGAAGGGAATGGCCAGAAATGCAGTGTTTAAGAACGATAGCATTAGCTAACCTTCATTGTACGCCTGTTGTCGTAGAAAAAAATACAATGGTTGATGATTCTGATTAGTCATAAATCGTAAGGCTTATTAGATATGTTGGTGTGTAGATCAAGATGCTTCAAATCTAAATCCAAGGTTAAAGTCGGCCCCGCCCTTGAGACTTGTATAGAGTTATTAAGGAAAAAATGAAAAATATTTTTTTCTAAAACCGATTTAAACAGAACTTTGTAATTTGATGTGAGGCGTCTTCAAGAAGACCTCTACCAAGAATGTTCATATTATGCACTTCGGATAAAAAAAAGCTGCACCCTAGGGGCACTTGGTAATGCATAGACTTATAAATTGGAAACACAAAGTCTAGAACTTTACTATTTACTTACATGGGATGGGAAGGTAATACTCTACCCTACTCCTGCATCGGACCCCAGCCATGATCTGGTCACATTAACTTCTTTGTTGCGTAGGCACACCTCTCCCTTCTCATAGCCTACCCCATTTTTTGTGTGTTTTACACTTGTTTTTGTTTTCAAATTAACTTCGAGAACACATAAAGTTATTAACGTCAAAACTACAGTATGCGTTTTTGCAATGTGAATGCATGATACTTTATATGATTTGATATTTTTATGACATATTTTTATAATTAATGTAAATGTATTGAATAAATGGTTTAAAAAAGTTGATTATTGTTATTATTCTATCATTTAAGAAAATATATCCTTTTCCTTATTCTACAATATCCAAGATGAACTAAGAACTGTTTGTTCGTTAATTATTGATAATCAAAGAATAAGAAAATTACAGGATCTTCCGTAAGTGTTCATGTTGAATGGGTTTATTAAAGGAGTCATCGAAAATGTCATGCTCTTCCGAGTTTGTACTGTTTTCAGAAAACAAAATTAATCATTTCAATAGATCAAAAACACCAATCAGGAAATTTTAATAACACGCCCCTAAATGCCGTTGTCATTTCCAAGTTACAAACTTGGACAACAAAGTTCTAAAAAAGCTTTTTGTTTAAACTTTGCAGAAAGAAGTACTCGTTGTTTTAACCATATAGAATATGTATGTATGCTTACCTTATTCCTTATTTCTTACTTGACTTGACCATTTTTTCATTATGTTAACACGCGCCTGCTTTATGCAATGATTTAAATTATGTAATTATGCAATTCTTATGCAGATTTATCAGAAATAATTGAAAATAGTGTCTCTATTTGCGTATTGTCTTCTGTTCCTTATTCGGAGTTGAAACAGGAATAAGGAACTGGTTCCCTATTCCTTATTCGACTTTAACATTTTTTTCAAATAAAATTATGTAGATGCTTTATTTCATAATTTTAATGATTGATCCTTGGCAATTCTTATGCAGATTTATCAAAAATAACTGCAACTGCTGTCTTTCTTTACGTAATTACTTCTGTTCCTTATTCGGAGTCGAATGAACCTGAACATTTTTTTTTCTCAAAATGTTTTTATTCAGATGCTTTATTTCATGATTTTTATGATTGAACCTTGCAATTCTAATGCAGATTTACCAAAAATAACTGCAACTGGTGTCTTTCTTTACGCATTTCCTTCTGTTCCTTATTCGGAGTTCAATAAGGAATAAGGAACTAGTTCCCTATTCCTTATTCGACTTTAACATTTTTTTCAAAAACAAATTATGTAGATGCTTTATTTCATGATTTTAATGATCGATCCTTGTAATTCTTATGCAGATTTATCAAAAATAACTGCAACTGCTGTTTTTCTTTACGTAATAACTTCTGTTCCTTATTCGGAGTCGAATGAACGTGAACATTTTTTTCCAAAATATTTTTTATGCAGATGCTTTATTTCATGATTTTTATGATTGATCCTTGCAATTCTAATGCAGATTTATAAAAAATAACTGCAACTGGTGTCTTCCTTTACGTATTTCCTTCTTTTCCTTATTCGGAGTTGAATAAGGAATAGGGAACTGGTTCCCTATTCCTTATTCGACTTTAACATTTTTTCAAAAATATTTTTATGCAGATGCTTTATTTGATGATTTTTATTATTGATCCTTGCAATTCTAATGCAGATTTATCAAAAATAATTGCAACTGGTGTCTTTCATTACGTATTTCCTTCTGTTCCTTATTCGGAGTTGAATAAGGAATAGGGAACTGGTTCCCTACTCCTTATTCGACTTTAACATTTTTTTCAAAAATATTTTTATGCAGATGCTTTATTTCATGATTTTTATTATTCGGAGTTGAATAAGGAATAGGGAACTGGTTCCCTATTCCTTATTCGACTTTAACATTTTTTTCAAAAATATTTTTATGCAGATGCTTTATTTGATGATTTTTATTATTGATCCTTGCAATTCTAATGCAGATTTATCAAAAATAATTGCAACTGGTGTCTTTCTTAACGTATTTTCTTCTGTTCCTTATTCGGAGTTGAATAAGGAATAAGGAACTGGTTCCCTATTCCTTATTCGACTTTAACATTTTTTTCAAAATAATTTATGCAGATTCTTTATGCAATGATTTGAATGAGGTATAAATTTTATTTTAAATAAATAGTTATTCTGCTGTTCCTGATTTAGATTTGAATAAGGAATCAGGAACTAGTTCCCTATTCCTTATTCGAAAAAGGAATAAGGAACTGATTCCTTATTCCTTATTCGAAAAAGGAATAAGGAATAAGGAATAGGGAACTAACTTTATATACATGTTGAAACAATCTAAGAATATTGATGTATTTATTAAAAATGTTAAACACATTATTTCAGAAAGTTTGAATCACTATTTTAAAATCTGAAATGAGATAAACATGAGTAACGTAAAACTGATGACTGACAGTGTGATGAATGTGCAATATAAATGAATGTTTTATTCTTTTTAATCTATTTTTAATCAAGTTACATGTATGTAAATAATCTTATCTCATGCTACATGTATATCAATCAGTTTTATCATTTTATGGTCTCTGCAATTTTTAAAAAAATATGTTCATTGGAATTGTATGTAAAAGCTTTTATTTCATTTGATGTTGATCCACATATTCTTATGCATTCACGATTTTATTCTTATTATTTATATGTACTGTACAACGCCGTTGAATTTGTTTAACAGAAACAGGCGTTTAATTAAATAAAAAGTTTCAAGTTTCATTTTAATTTCATGGATGTTCAATTCCATCTTCATGAATTCACAATTTCGACTTCGAGTATGTACAATTTCAATATAGAATTGACAAATTCACGATTTCATCTCATCAATTCACAATTTAAACCTTTCTTATTCACGTATTTAACATCAAGAATATAGCTTAATCTATTTCAATTTAAGATCCTGTAACTCATTTTTTCATGGTTTTATATCATAAATACGATGCTCATTAATGAAGATTTATCAATATTGTAAGTTTCAAAAAGCATTATTTGTAAATATATTACCAAATTTATATTTCATGTAAATAAAGGGGGGTAATAGGAAATTATTTTCGATAAAGTCTAAGCCATTTTTTTCAATAAGAAATGAATGCATATATTTAAAATATTACTTATAATGCGTATTTTCTTGGATGTTTGGAAATTGTTTAAGAAGAACAATGGCATTTTTTTACTTGTTCCCTTGCTTTTTTACATCCTGTAGACCTGAAATATGTCTGGGAAGTGTCATGCTGTTACCTTATATATATTTAGTAACTGTATTGTAGATGCTGCACATTGATTCAGACTCAAGTGATCACAAGTTTAGACTATAGCTGACTTTTCACATTATCATATTGAATAGAAAAGTTAAACTTGTAAATGAGTTAATAATATCAGTGTTAATTGTGGTTCATCCTGATATATAAGAACTTCTTCATTTGTTTAGTTTCCCAGACGTTCTTTGTTTCCACCATGTCTTGATTATTTGCCAGATGACGCTATTTCCTGCTATTGATTTTCTCCTCGGCGACTGTTACTCTCTTTTTTCATAACTACATCCTGGAGCAAAATTGAAAAGAAAACTTATAAGAACACACATCATATTTTTTTTGGAATTTAATGTTAGTATTCATGCGCATGTCTTTTTTTCTTTTGTGACATTTTGTTTAACATCGTTTTAGGAATAGGTGAGACATTGTACCATTGCTTTAAGTTGTCTATAGTAATCATATGTTTAAATATTGGTAAAATAATTAACTTTCTCTATTTATTTTCGCTCAAGCCGTTTTATAACTCATATTTTTGTTCATCTTACGTTTTCTTTAACAATTAAGACCGTGATAATTGTATTTTTTTCTCATACGAAAATAAAAACAAAACATTGTGTATCTCATTTACCTTAGACTTAGAATGATATCTCGGCTATAACAAAGTGATATAATTTAACATTTCAGTTTACTGATTCTCTGCAGTATGTACATGTACATCATGATTATGCTATGTACATTTGTATATATGCATTGTATATACATTTTATTTCAGTTAGTGTAAAAAATGACTTCATTTGCTTGTACTGGTGACATATAGGCCCAATGTGTGTGTATCCCGTAAAAAAAGGTTGCATATATATATTCACCGACATCAAGCAAGGCGTTGGTGGTAAGTGTTCTAACTTTACTATACTTTTTCACTTAAACTGACACGCTCTGTCCAGGTTGTGGACGGATGACTTTGACCGCCACTTGATGGTTGAAACGAAGCCCATTTCCATATACTTTAAGTCCTTTCTTCATACACTACAACGCCACTCTTCAACGCCTGAGTTGAATTTTCTATTTCTACCTGTGTTTCGCCATCTTTGACACTTTTCACAGTCATGTTACAGCACATGAATTCCTGTAGGTACGTCTTAAACAGAATGGACAAGGAGGAGCTTGCATTCTTATGATTTCGTTTGTATACTATTTTATGTATGTGTTTAAGATGTGCATGTTCTTGTATTTAAACCGTCAAAATTGACATATATCGCTCAAATTAAAATTGTAAACAATAGTATGCTTTGATACCACATTGTTTTGAACTGTAAAAAATCATTTAATGAATAATAATCATTAAATACTGCATTTGATACAACATGCTGTCTGCACAAAAATTCATTAGATTTAGTGGATTTGCATATAAAGA
>NW_026864113.1:0-75682 GCF_026571515.1 Ruditapes philippinarum
GAATGCCGGCAGAGCCCCGGTAAATGCCTTGAAGGGCCCCGATGAATGCGGCAGAGCCCCGGAGGTGACGATCGAGCTAAGATTGATCACGAAGAGCCCCGGCAAAACCCGTTTCATTTCAAAGGAATCACGCAATTTACGATGATTGCACTTATTTTCCTTCTGCCCAGTCTTGCATAAGGATTATTCAGAAAAATAATCATGAATTATTTATTAAATAGGAAGAAAAAATCATTTTAAATTGTCACAAATATATAAAATTAAAATTATGTATGAACGTCATCATTTTAGCGCGTTTTCAATCCACCGTGGTTTTACCGGACTCGGCCGGGATCGTCCTTGGCTCTGCATAGATCGACCGGGGCTCTGCCGTCGTCATCCGCGAACGGCCAGGAAGCACCGGCATGAAAACGTAGCTTCACCTGGGCTCTGTTTGGAAGGTCTGGTGCATCTTCGTGTTAGTTTGGTATAAACTGTATTGCTGCCGGGTAAGTGTGACTGCACCAATAATTTTCACCCCGGGTCGTCCCAGATCAACCCAGTAATTTACCGGGGGGGGGGGGAGGTCCTGGGCCTCTTCCGGGAGTAAGTGGGATCGCAGCTTTAATACCACGCGAGATATCTAATATCTACTGCTTTTTATGACTTGTTCTTATAAACGTCATTGCTTTGTGGTAAATTAATACTCACCTGTGTATAAATATCAAAATAAGATAGGAAGCAGGGGAAAATATAATTATCTAGCTTTCTGCAGCAATGAAAAATGATTGATAAGGTATAACTTGTGAACTACGAAAACACATTTTGTTAATTTTAAAATTAAAAATAATGATTGGTTTATAGCACAGGAAATGAATTCATTGTTAAAAAATATTCCATGTGGTTAATAATCGGTAGCTTTTGTAATGTTAATATCTCAAAATAGAAACAATATCGCAGCGTGTCACACTGAGAATTGCACTTAAGAATCATTCTCTACCATTACTTGTGTTTTAATCATCGTAAACTATACACATGTTTCATTATGGCGGAAATACTGAAACACGTGTTTAGAATAATTTTGAATGTGTTTTTCTTTTTCAAATATCACTTAAGTCATGTTTGTAAAATAGAAAGTACAAATTTGAATAACGTAGAATAAGCCATTTGGGAAACAGTAAAAACAGTAAAAGCACCCCGCCTGTGACAATCTATTTTCCCCATCCCCCGTTTTTTAAACAGAATGTCAACTTAAACATTCCCCCGGCGAATATATGTATATTTTTCAAATATATCTCCCGTGTAAAAACCATTCTGTGGAGGAGTTTAAAAACAGTTTAGATGATATAGAAAATGTCATATGCAGATTTATTGATAAAGGTACAATTTTAGTCATGGGTGACTACAACACTGAAACTCCCTACAAGACAAGAAAAAATTCATTTTCAATTCGATAAAACGGGGAAACATGCTAGTGATCTCATGATCCGAAGTCAGCTAATTTGCCATTGAAGGATCGGAACTGAGCTCTGGAGCAATGTACAGTAATGTACCGTATAATAGTGACGCGAGACACTTATTGATCACATATTAGTGCAGGCAGATAAGTTGAATTATATTGAATCATGCTAATATAATAGACGATGACAGCTTAAACGTATCGACACATCGTCCGATTATATGCACTGTGTTGATACCTCTTGTGCTATACAAGGAAGACAAGTCCGTTAAGCCGATTATTAACTGGAAAAATGTGAATGCAAATATCCAAGAATTGTATCGTAACAATTTAAACGAAAATTCTCAGTTAATGACTTTGCTGAATTCAGAAATTAGAACAAAAAACGATATAGATACACTGTACATTTCTATTGTTGAAATAGTGGAAGCAATATCAGAAAAATGTATACCAAAACCAAAATTTAAACCCTATATTAAACCATATTGGAACAATGAACTTTCGAGACTTCATAAAGAGATGATTAAAAAGCGGCAATTATGGATGAGTGAAAATAGACCAAGAGACATAAATTGTCCTAGTTACATTGAATATAAGTCGTCTAAACGAGTTTTTCGACACATCCACAGAATGTATGTTACCGGCTACATAGAAAAATTAGAACGCGAAATAGACACTGCTGCAGAGGTAGACAGCAACGAGTTCTGGAAACTGATTAACAAAAAAAGAAAATCAAAAAAAGAATGATCTTGTTTTTTGAAATGGAATTTGATGGTGAGATGTGCAGTGACCCTACAAGTATAAATTCTGGATGGAAAAGCTATTTTGAAAAAGTTATATACGCCTACCCAAAACGACACTTTTAACAAAGAATATCTCTCAAAAATGTGAAAAAGGAACTGTGAAGACATTATTGGCTCAATTGAAAATACCAGTTTTGAGAAAATTAAGATTAATGAAAATTTAGTCAAACAAGAAAACTAAAAACTTGTAAAAATGGAAAAGCTTGCGGGCACGATTCAATAAATTACGAACATATTAAATATGGCGCGGAACACTTTTGTTGTCTGTTATAACAAATTATATCAAGCCTATGTCGACTTCGTACACATACCCGATGAACTTAAGAAAGGTGTAATAACTACTTTATACGAAGGGTCAAATAAAAATAAACGTAATCCAGAGAGTTAACGGGCTATATCGCTATGCTTAACAGTATTGAAATAATATGAAAAATGTATATTAACCTTCATGAATCGTGAAAATACAATGAAAGTAAATCCAATGCAAGGCGGGTTCCAGAATCATTTTAACTGCACAATGACATCATTTCTACTCGAGAAAGTATATTTTTCACAAACGAAAATAATGCAAAATTATTTACGTGCTTCTTAGACGCAAAACAAGCATTTGACCGCGTTTCTCATCCAGTTTTTGATGCTAAAATTATACAACACTGATATTAATAAACATATATTTCAAAATAATATATGAAATGTTTCGAATGTTCAAAGCTGTGTAAGAACACAAGGACACACGTCTGAATGGTTCCAGATACTACAGGGAACAGGACATGGGTCAATGTACAAGTCCATTTATGTATTTGGGTCTTTATAGATGGTCTTATAATTAAAGTTGAAAGTTCTAGTCCATGTTTAAGCATAGATGGTGTCAGCTTCGGTTGTCCTACTTCCGCTGATGACATGGTGCTGACGTCACTCACAAAAGACTGGTTTTAGACAGCTTAATTAATACATGTTATGAATATTCAACTCACGAGCAATATTTGTATAATGCAAAGAAAAGTAATGTCGTCGTGTTTAATGAAACTGATAAAACATTACCAGAAAACTTCAAGAAAATGGAAATTAGGCCCAGATAAAGTACTAGAAACAGATAATTATCTTCATTTAGGAATTCCGTGTAATAAGAATATGTGTCTCAATGAAAATATCAAAGAAGCATGTACAAAAACTGCGTAAAACGTATTTTAGTTTATCAGACTGTGGCTTGATAATTCTGGAATACATCCTATCTCAGCAAAACACCTCTATGAAAGATAGTATTACCTAGAGCTTTATTCGGTTGTGAACTTTGGTCCAATATAACAAAGACTCAAATAAAAATCGCTCCGAGGTTGTTCACCGACACATGTGTAAAAAATATGCAGTCAATACCTCCGGTTTACACGAACAGACATCGCTTTAAGTCTTTTAGGTATACTTTCAATTGAACAAAGAAAATGACAAAAAAGAAAATGCTATTCTCGGACAGCTGTGCAACTTAGACAAAGAGAAGAGAGTTTAAAAAATTATTTGACTTGCGCATTCAGAGTTTCATGAAACATCCGAGTAAAAACATTAGGGTTTATACCAGATATATACAGACTCTTAGGGGAAATACAGCTTAATACAATATTTTAACAATTACACCTTAAATGCAGTGTTTCTTCTAATAACGATTGGAAACGAAAACTGTTAAAGCAACTGTTATTTAAGCATGCAAATTTCGAGTACAAGACCAGGTTAGAAAATGATGCTGCATTTATCTAGCTTTTTAAGTATTCACATTGAGATACTTCCATGTAATGCCTGGCGATTCAGTCAACTATATCGTGATTACTTGCCATATTGTAGAACAATTGTATTTGTATTAGGTCAGTTGTTTTCTCATGATTATATTAGGATTATGTCCAGTATGTAGACGACTCTCACAATCTCGTGGTGCATCATGTATTGTTATTCTGCCCCTTAAATTTGACATTTATAGACAAAACAATTGTGGGAAAAGATTCACAATTTCTTGGGCCTACGAAAATATACTTATTACTGCTCATTAAAACTATCATGAACAAAGTATTGAACTGTTATCTGGGTTTCCATCCTTCAACATGGAAGATAGCACAGGGTGGCACTTTTAAAACTGTAGCTAGATCAATACATTACATGTCTGTTCCACTACATACAGTATACGGATGAATAAGGGCTTGTGTTTTAGATATATTTGATAGAAGGTGTCTGCAATACATAGCTTTAAAAGAATTTGAAACGACAACAACTCGTGCTTGAAATACTTTGTTAACATTTAAATGTTATATGATGGTAAACAATTTTAATGCATTTTGTCCTATAACAAATTGTTAACGTTTTGCGTTTGGTATAATTACGAATGTGGTGATTATCTTTACTAAGCATGTTAAAAACTCATTTTGTAATGATTACAAATATGAATTACGTGTAGTAATTACGTCTATCATTTGTTTGTAATGGGTTGTAAATATCCGCTTCTTAAACCTTATACCATTACAGGATGTATGAATATGTTTAAAACAATGTTAATATCATATAAAACTGTTATATATGTAACTGTAATATTTGTAAATATGTCACGATTATATTATATTTTTTACATAATTATGATATGCTCTTCTAAATGGAGGAAATAAAGAATATCTATCTATCAATCTTCTTACAGTTTCTTTATGCTGAAAGTTGCTATTACGGTGCCATAAAACCGGTCCATATGCACATGCATTATTGCTAACACGTTTTTTAACAGTTTATAAAAGCATCACTACTTAATGAAATAATACAGATTATATTCAAGTTCGACTGTGCAAGAGGCTGTAAGAATATGTTCATGGAATCAACCAGTACTGAGCAATGAGCGTTAAGTGCCTTACTTAAGCGTACAACGGTTTGCCCCTTACGGGAGATAAATCAAGCGGCAAGCTGACCTTTACCAATCGGCATTTACCTAATACAGTAAAGGAATGAAAAATGTCTGTTCAGCGCACGTAGATACATATCTGTAACTATGATTGATTAATAAAAAAGGCAGAAATTTTGAATTGGTCTTAACTATGAGCATTCCTTCACGTTTATCTAAATATGTGAAATAACAACGTACGCCCAGGAAATGGCTGATAATTTAACATTATATAAAGCTCATTTTTAAAAAAAAAATCGGATTCTTGTAAGATTCAATATCAATGGAAATGTATTCAATATAAAAAGAAATGTCAAAGGGACAAAAGCAATACTAGTATACAAAAATGCCCGTTTTTATATTAATAACCAAATCAATGACAGTTTTTCTTTTAGTATTTACCCTTTTTTCCAAAAAGTTTTAAGTTATACAATAGTATAAGCAATAAACATCAGTTGAATGACTTCCCCATGCGCGTGAAATTTATTGTGAAAATAATTTGAACAATTAATACTTATATTACAATACGTTAAACAAGATCAACAAGGAAGGACGGCGTTCATTGAACGCAACCTCCACACGACCCAGCAACACATACCACGGGAATGAAACCCAGCAGGACCCTAAACCAAAACAGAACAGGGCACAAGGGGTATTACTTGAATGATACATAATAGGAATTAATAAAATCCGACAAGGAAATTAAAGAGACGATTCATTAATAGGCATACAAACGTAAAGGGGTGTAGTGGAAAGAGACTAAAGGGTCAGGGAGGGGAGGTCAAAACTAGGGTCAAAGGGAAGATATTTACCCTTGACGATAAAACAAGCAGGGACACGAAATTGTCATCATAATAGCATGAAACAACAAAGACATACATCTGAGGAACACAGAAGGGCGCCGCCATGGAACGATTAGCAGCATAAGCACTGTTGGGGAGTTTAAACAGGTTAATGGTGCACCAAACCTCAACCCCTTAACCCCACGATGTTCCTTTAAACGAGACTATGTAAGTAAAACAAATCCCCAACAAGTGAAATTCTAACAGTTGTTATGGTAACAAAGAGTGAAAAAAGTAAAACACAGACATGATCACATAGACACATATAAAAGTGATATATACATATAAAGAAGGGAACATAATATATACATATATTTTTTATATAAACATATAAAGTTAATAAGCAGTTATGACCTGGCGAATTTACGATGTATTTGTACTTCATAAATTGAGTAAGATTAAAAAGTGTTATTGAGAACTACAACTACACTCATCATAATTAGTAAAATTTCAAGAAATGGTATCTGGACACTTTTCATACATTTATTATACTAGAATAAGTTTGAGAAAGAGCTTAAACCCTCACCTAATAGTCTGTAATTAATGCTATTCACACTCCGAATAATTACCATGGACTGGCAATAAATGTCTGAAAGATTTACAATCCAATAGATGTTGGTTCAACTGTAAGTAAATAACTACTTTGCTCTGAAAGTTTATCGAACGCTAATTTGCAGAGCTGATGTATTAATAGCCATCTTATGATAGTAAGGTTATAGCAGAGCATTCATAGAAAATACCATGAAAATTAAGTTGTTGAGTAAAACGAAGCTTTGGTTTTAAATGATGATAAGCAAGAGAGATGTTTATTTCATGTGAATTAGAAAGAAACAACATATAATAAATATTTAAATTAACTATTTTACTACGTATCCGAGGAACGCATGTTTTTTTAGTTATTTTCCGTAAAGCTGTAATGACAATAAAATATAGGAATTTTCAATAATTCAATTGATACATACACATCTTTATCCTGCCGTTTTACATTCGATCTGAAAATAATTAGAAAATTTAATCATACCGATAATAGCATATTTTTTTTGTTTTTTTGTTTTTTAATTTTAATTTTCAGTGTAAAGTTTAATTAGAACTCCCGACCCTCTTCCACAATTTCCTATTTCACTAATTAAGTTTGAAGTCTGTAAACTTTATTTAACGCAAAAGAAAACCTTTGCACATTGTCGATTTTACATTGAAATATTTTTCCTGAAACTGGAAATATACGTAGATATATTTTTGTAATTTATAAATTACTTTCGAGTTCGCTTCCTGGAGCCAACCAGTACTGGTGTCATATGAAGAAACATAGTCCTAGCTTGAAAGCAGACACCATATCCACTAGACCAACGCTCCCCTTAACATAATATTAAAAAAAATTGGACTTCAAAATGTTTATCTTGTTTGGTTTTACGGCGCACTAACTCAATTGATATGGCGCCGAAACAGGAACAATGTGTTTGGCTTACTTCGGGTGTAACAAATCACCTCACCTGCTCCAGTAATTCGAACCCATTTAGTCGCCTTTAACGATCGTGTAGGAATAAATTGGGATTACTATTCTGTTGCCTAAACGCTTAAGGGCAATCCCTCACCCAACTCCGGGCCACACCATGAGTTCCAAACACCAGAATGGCTAACAATTACTGTATAGTCAACAGAAACTTTCTGATCTTTTCTTAAATGAGTGGTACTTACATATTGAAAATACGAGCAAAAGTGCAAACTACAAACTGTTTAAAACAAAACTTGAATTTGAGAAAAACTTAATTAATGCACCACTAAATACTTAAGATATATGATTAACTTCCAAACAAGAAGCCATAGACACCCTAAAGAAACTGGATCTTGTCACAGAATCCCATTATATCTTAGAACTTGTACGAAATGCAACAGTGGTATTGGCGATGAATTCCATTATCTTTTCGAATGTTTTTGTTGGGTATTTGTAAGCGCCTGTTAAAAGCAAAATATTACAACCCGTTGTTATTATTGATGGTGGTACGGTGGTAAAAGCGCGATGGTACGATGGTGAAAACGCGATGGCACGATGGCGAAAATGCGATTGTACGATGGTGAAAACGCGATGGTACTATGATGAAAACACAATGATTCGATGGTGAAAACGCGATGACACGATGGTGAAAACGCGATGGTACTATGATGAAAACACGATGGTACGATGGTAGAAACACGATCGTACGATGGTGAAAGCGCGATGGTACGATGGTGAAAGCGTGATGGTACGATGATGGATTCGCAATGGTACGATGGTGAAAACACAATGGCACGATGGTGAAAACGCGATGGTACGATAGTGAAAGCGCGATGGTACGATGGTGAAAACACAATGGTAAAACGAGCCTACATCTCCATCATTTTTGCCGATAAGGACATGCTTTCGGGATTATTGTTTTCCCTATTTAATAGAACACCAATTTCATTATATATGTATTATGTCTAATATAGATGATATTTTATCTCTAAGTAGTATGTGTCAACCTTCATTACGCGTTAAATACAGTGAGTGTTGTGTAATTTTTTAAAGTCAAAAATGCGTTCAATATATAGTATATATTTTTTTACTGGATAATATTAATTATTTTATCTCCTATTTTCTAAGCCTTTTATAACACATATGTGTGACAGAAACTGTAGGAAAAAAATAACCATTGGTGGTTTGTTTGCCTTTTACAAACTAGACTAGCTTGTCTGTCGAATGATCCGGTTAATAACCGATTATTTTTCTTAGAGTTGACCGGTTCATGACATTTTAAGTCACTGTTTTTTCTTCTTAAAAAGTGTTTATTAATCTATTCTAATCAGCTTAACACTTCAGTAAACAGCTTAAAAGGCTCATTGTGTGTGTTGAGTCTTGTATTTTACTATTTTAGTTATAAATACTCTCGTACCGTCCATAAACAGGCTCAATCAAACCGAACCTTCAACTTTTTCAATTTTGTCGTTTAATCTAAGAATCCATTTTTCCCTATTTAAACAGTTTACTAGTGTCATTGATTGCATAACAAAATATTCACTCGCTTGTTTGTTTGTTCGTTTGTTTGGGTTTCACGTCGACACTGTAACATGAACAGCCATACCGTGCCGAACAAACTAATAAGTAGGCCTTAAATAAGTTGGTGTGCAAGTCAACAGAGGAACACCTTCTTCGACATTTGACGAAAAAATATATTTTGAGCATATTTTATGACGGCCTATCGGTGTAATTTCCTTTGGTTTGAAGAATTTGCCGCCATGACTTGGTTTAAATCTACTTTTCTAGCAGGAAATGTACATTTGGATGATACACAGGCTGCATACTGAAGAAAAAGTTGTTGTCGACGTAGATAAAAGAGGGTTCTTCTGTTCTTCTGTTCAACATGAAGACACTGTCGATGTTCGAAATGCGCCTTATGCTACACGAAGGCCTTGATGATGTACATTATCGAGCATTGCGTAAGTATGATTTTCTAGTCAGGTCGTGAACTATAGAACCACAATCCATTGTTAGGATACTTCTATATCGCTTCAATGTAGTACAATAATTTGTTCCACGGTACATTCTAGGAAAAGCAATTAAGAAAGTTGATTTTTTGATAATATGGACAAATGGAGGAGAGTTACTCATCAAAATATAACTAAATTTATGAATTGAAATAATGTTGATTTATTGTTTTTATCAATTTGAAAAGTTGCTATTTTGTTAGGAGTGACAAAGATTTCACATTTGAAAGTTCCCATTACATATTAACAGCCTCATTTAATGTGATGAATCAGTAAATTAAATATCAAGTTTGTCGTTTCTATGCTTTAAGTTTTCTCAGTTAATAAGATTCGCTAGAGCTTGTAGCAACGTAAAGGATTTTAACGAGCGAAAAAAATTCATTACCGGTAAGCTACTCAAACAGGGCTACCGCTATTATAACTTACGTAAATATTTTACAAAATTTTACAATCGTAACTTTGATTTAATTTCAAAATTCAATAGTGATCTAAAAACTCTTCTGCGACAAGGGATTAGCCAGCCTGATTTTTACGGGGATGTTGTTTACAAACTTCGAAAGATGCTGGGTTTACAAACTTCTCCAATCAAACCGAGCCTGCAACAATTTCAATTGTGTTGTGTTGGGCTTTCTTTAGGGATTCTGTATTTCTCTATTTCGTAAGATCTTGGGTCATTGTAATTTTTCTGTTGTCTTTACTAAAATTATTAAACTTCTTTTTAAAAGGGGTTATGACCCTTCTATTTTAAGACATACCGCATGCTTGGTGTTCAACCCATTTACAGTTGGACGCTACGCTTTCCTCTTTTGATTACATTTGACGGACCAAGTGGGAGACTCTATGATGGACAGTTCTTAAAGCCCTTTGGGATTTAATTGCCTTAATGTTCGTCTTCTGTCTTGCTTCGTCAGTCCCTTGTAGGTGACCTTCTTGTTGCTCCGTCTTCCTTTAAGACATTGAGTAATTTTGTTATAATGGTCATTGGGTTTTCTTTTGTATGTTTCTACATGAGCATGTCGATGTTTAACTTATTTCACCTTTTATAACCATGACAACTGTTAGAATTTCACTTAACGGGGATTCATTTTAATCAAACTGTCTCGTTTATAGGAACATGTTTGGGCTAAGGGTGAGGTTTGGTGCACCATTTACCAGTTTAAACTCCCCAGCAGTATTTAGCTGCTGACCGTTCCAAGGCGGCGCCCCTCTGTGGTCCTCAGATGTATGTCTATGTTGTTTTATTCAAACATTACAACTTGGGAATAAAGAAAAAGAGAAATCAGTTCAAAAAACGTACTAGTATTTATTTATAAAAACGTGTTGGCATGAAAACGGCCATGGCTGGATAAAAGCATTTTAATTATTTAACCTATTTAACCTATTGAAATGTCTATGTGTTTCGAGTTAAAACTACTAAATGTTTTTACTTTAACTGTTTTTGCCCCGGCAGCGGTTGCAAAATCGTGGTAGCACATGCTTCAACTCAAGGTTCACAGGTACAGATGATGAAATCACTTTACATGTCTGTTTTAACAAAATGATCAGCTCCGATAAAGGTCGCTGAGAATTATAAGCATTCTCATGTTTCTGCATCTTTCTGTTCCAGCCATGACGTGCTAATAGTGTTATCTGAAAACATAAAAAAGGAAGAAAGCAAAGAAATTGAACGGGTTGGGTTTGTGGTGGGATTCAAGATTTGAAATGTAAAATTAGATTATTTAACGATAATCTAGTCTACCTTGTCTATGGTGAGCCACGATTGAAAGACCGTTCCCAGAATTTTTCTGCTTTATATATGACATAATCCAGTGTTAGTTGTCTCCCCTGACAACTCGTTTGAGGCCCTACTGGGTGCTATTATAAAAATGTTAAGTTGTAAGATTTGAATAAAAGATTTAATAATCTAGCGGATAAATCGTATATTATACTGTTTTGGTGACACTTTTGTGTCTCTTGTTGCTTTCTCGTCTACGGTAAGTATCTCCCCTTTGTCCCTAGTTTTTATTTATTTTATTTCCCCCACCCCCTTCCCCGGGTCTCATGTCCCCTTCCCCTGTGCCTTTTGATATTATAGGCCTAGTATTCAATCATTTATTTGTTTTCTTTAAGTTCCTTTTCAGTTACTATTTATTTATTCTTATGTAGTAGTTTGCCTGCCGTGCTCTGCCTTGTGCCCTGTCCTGATTTTGTTTGGGGCCTTCCTGGGCTCCTAGCCGCTAGCTCTTGTTACTGGGTCGGGTGGGGGCTGCGTTCATTGAACGCCGCTTTTCCTTGTTGATCTTGTTTATCATATTTCATCTAAATGTCAATGTTTTAATTACGATATTTTTGAATAATGCGGATTTTAATCACTTTTGTTATAAATTAAGCACATCAATATATAAGTTCACCTTTAATCATAATAAATCTTTGCAATCCCTTGTTTTCACGAGTAAAATGATATATTTAATTTTCTTCTAATTTATACGTTCATACATCACAGATCGTTATAATTATGGTTTAGATCGTGCCTAATGTTATAAATTTGATATGTTTTTATATATTATCTATATTCGTCATTAGGGAGTGACATCGCTCAGGTTAGGTTACATTTAGACCACTATGACGTCTGTGATTTCTAAATACAGATTGTTTGGATTTTTTAAAAACATTCACATTTCACTTATTTAAAGCATATTAAAATGAAAAGTCTTGAGATAATTAAAGTGACATTAGGTCCATCCAAGGGTATATAGTGAGTGAACATGTAAATATATAACTAAGTTTTCATTTTGCAATAATTCCTTTTGATTTCATAATTGACTTTGAACAAAGAGTAAATAACGCAAGGATCCTAAAGAATTTTCTGTAAATATCCATAAGAATTTAAGTGTACCGTTCAGTTTATAAAAAGAGCGGGCAGTCTTTTTATATTTAAGGCAGATTTATAATTTTATCCTAAACATTTTTAAATATCACCTGTTGGTCTAATACCATTTTAATAGTCAATCTTTTGAAATATAAAGTCAATTTAGCTCAACCTGATTATGAAAATATGAGCATAATGTCACTTTATGTTAAATTTGTTTTACATGTTTTCAATTGTTTCATTGATGAATTACAATAAGCATTTTTAATCACAAATAAACGGTAAGTAGAGGATATTCTTTATTATGCTCCCGGACTAAAATAACATTGAAACAAATTATAGCTTGTTGTATAATATACTTATAAGTAAATGCAATAGTCCTAACAGAATTAAGGTCAGATAATGTTCGGCTCGCCTTTGTTGAACCTCATCCTCATGCTATTTTTGTCAGACATCTTCTATCCAATACGTCGTCCGATAGTCTACGTATATCTTTCCTTAATTATCCAAATAAAATCAAGAGGGAGAGGGATGAAGATTCATCCAATTTCCATTTACAATATCTTTAAAGTTTACTACAGCATCATCCTGGCGCGATCAGATACCTTCATTTTCGGATGAGATTGGTTCGGAATAAAGCACAGTCCTTGTAGACCATTATACTTCAAAGTATTGCAGTTGATATAAATTGAATACGATACATCACTTTCCTAAAAGGGATTCCTATCTTGTCTAATGGGAATGTTCATGTAAGTTAATTTCATTTTGATATTTCCAACTTTTAAACAAAGCAATAACTACCATGTCCCGACCGTTTGAACGTTTTGTTTGAATATTCTGTGCTTCAAAATATATGTATACATATATATATATATTTTCTGTGGCATTATACAGTCATATTATTTCAAAACAAATTTATATAACGGTAATAAAAATATAAATGTAGCTTCCACTACAAATGAAAACTTTAAATACAAAATGTATCGCGAAATCAACTGGTGATTAAGACTTCGTATTAAGTATGTTCCAGACACTATGATGAATTTAAATCGCTCAACACAGCAGCATGGTTTAGTCTATATACTTGTTTTTGTTTTTAAATAACTTGTAGTAGTCTATAAGAGCATCATACACACAAGCATTTGTTTAACTCCGTACTGTTGAAGTTCTATGTGCTGGAGGACGTAAATGCATATTGCTTTAAAAAGCAGAGGTATTTAATGACAACTACTGTAATGTACATGTAGTGTTGTACAATATGGCGGCTTATTGAAAAATCTATGTTCTGTGTTTTTTGACAAATCTGTTTGTGCCATACTTCATGCAATTTATGTAAGTTTAGGAAACTTTAAGGTAGAACACAACCTTTTTTCCAACAAATTGTCCAAAGTCATGTTATGGCAATTGAAGCAGTTTGAAAGAATTTATGAATGAGATATTATGCTCCTCATGACACTTAAAATAAATAGATAGGGAAATGTCTGGATGAAAACAAATTAATATTTAATGGAACATTTTAACGTTAAGTGATTCTCCCTGCGAGACTGGTTATTTTTGTTGTATTATTGATACTTGTGTAGGTTTTTATTTGAGTTTTATACATGATAAATACTACACTAACTAGCTTACTGAAACGGTAAATGCTGATATCCGTTCTTAGCACGTGCTTTTCATCCACAACAACAATTAAATATAAAAAGTCGACATAATCATTTAATAACTGTCAAGTATGCATTTCTAAAACAATGCCAGGTGTAACATTTTATAATTTTATTTAACTATTCTGTCAATGATTACATCAATCGGAATTGGAAAATAAAAGCAAAATATCTTCCTTACATCATACACTGACTGTCAAAATAAAGCAAATAATTTAACACAATATGATGATGATGATGATGATGATGATGATGATAATTATAATAATAATAATAATAATAATAATAATAATAATAATTATAATACTTATTATTATTATCATTATTATTATTATAATGAAATAGTATATATATATATTATAATATAATTTGTAAGAACTTAACACTTAATCAACGGCACAGGAGTGTAATGAGCTCGTTTAAATAAAAAACAACAACAAAAAACAACCGATACCGGTAGAACACTAGTGTAATAACACTTTGAGTTGACGTCATTTGCGTAATATACAAACAGCGTAAACGCGCGCCGATCATAACGTTACACTGTAGCCTAGGCAACGAAACATGACGTTTATTAACTATAAAACCTTTCCTTTTTTGATATTTCACCTTTTATGCTTGTTGCATCATAGAACACAATGAAATGTGGTTATATGCAATTCGTATATCAGGTGAAATAATTGTACTGAGTCAGCAGAAACAAACAAGAGAGGCTAACTTCGCAACGTCAACTTACATATTTTTAACCAAACCTTCGCGTTTTTTCTACCCTAAAGGTAACATGGTAATAACACTCTGGCCAGGACATTTTGAATGTGAAATATAAATGACTCATTGTATATTGAAAGGCATTTTCTTTTGATACCTGTTTAGTTGTATTGGTCATTTCAAATCATTTGTTATTTATAGTACTTCTATATGAAATAAATTGCCTCAACCGTAGATCTATTTTTGACCCATGGAGCATACCTTATAGGAATGTTGTAGGGGCTTGATATATACGTAACATTTGTATACATTCGGTATACAAGACTATGCTACCTGCCAGTGTTTATTATGAATGTGCTCTATTTTAAGCACGGTCGTTCAATGTCGCCCTATATAATCAAAAGATTATTGCGGGTCGTTCAGCACAATAAGATTGATGAGGTATTATGCCCCCATGCCACCCTCAGGTTAGCTGCTTCTAATACTGTATAAGTGGTTAACTTTGCAACGCGGAATTATTTGCGGTTTTTGTGAATTGAAATTATTCGTAAATATTTGATCACGAAAATATTATTTCTTTTTAGGCAAGTGATATGAAAACACGTTTTCATACAGCATCTTACATGAATACGTGTGACTGTCTTGGTACTGAGATTTTTTTTCATTGCTTGCTTGTTTAAGTATGGTCTTAACTAATCACAAATGCTTTAATGAAACAATAGAAACAATGTATGTGTTAATAACACAATAGGTGGTTCATATAACAAAAGAATGTTTCAAATTATAACAAATAAATGTGTGATCAGGTCCTTAATCAAACTAACATGACAAAATAACAATAACAAAGGTATTCAACAACTTAATAGAATAGTTACAATAACGGCACATTCTCAACTTGTACCTGCTTAATTAATGAAATCACAAAAACAGTATTTATTTCAAGAAATCATATTTTCGCAAAATTTTCCGCATGCAAAATAGCGACGCATAATTATCCACTTATAAAGTATTCCTAAATGAATGCTGTTGAACCATCTAAGGATATGTTGTTTTTTTTGCTTTTTAAAATTGTCTTTTATTGTCTTGCCTGTAATATGTAGGTTTTGTAATCTTTGAGCCCCTTTAAAAATTTATTCCATTTTGTTTAGTTCTGCTCATTATTTTATGGTTTATTCCATATGCGTTGGAGACAAAATGTCGCTTTTCATGGAATGACATGGAAGTATGAACACATCTGCAGATGTTTTCAAATTCAAACATTTCACTACTTTCATAGTAAAGCAAGACTAAAAGTTACATATCATATTATCATCTCACTGTTTCCAAATTTTCACTCCTTTTCCAGGTATTTCTATTTGAAAATTGTATTATCACCTTTAAATTATGTTGCCTGCTTTTAAGATCTGTAATTTGATTATTTATTTGTGATATATATAATTCTTAACCTCTTGTTCCTTACAAAATTTTATTTATTTAGTTTCTCCCATTTTTCTTTGTTAAAGACACACGCTTTTGTTTTATTTTGGGACCATACACCAGTTTTTATTGAATGAAACTAACGTGCCACATCTCATGATGACCGCCGTATACTAAATAAATCTAAAGTGTTTCTAGATTTGAACGTTAATCATAAACTCTGTCGATGCAAATGGGTATAAATTTCCAATATGTACGGTACATGATCAGGTTCAAAGAAACCGAGTCTACAACTTTATCAATTTTGCTGATTAGAACATGCTTCCGTGATTATTGTTTTCCCCATTTTATAGAACATTAATTTTATAATGTATTTTTATAAACAATAAAGATAATATTCGATCTCTAAGTATAGGTGTAGGTTTTTAAAGTCGAAAATGCGTTCAATATATAGAATACAACGTATATTTTTTACATTATAATATTAATTATTTTATTTCCTATTATGTAAACCGTATATAAAACAAATGTGTGACACAACCTGTGGGAAATAAATAACCATTGGTAGTTTGTTTGCCTTCAACAAAATAGATTAGCTTGCCTGTCGTATGATCAGGTTTATTAACGATAATTTTTTTAGAGTTGACCGGTTTATGACATTTTAAGTAACTTATTTTTCTTTCAGTATTGTTCTCTTTAGATAAGCTTAACACTTCAGTAAACAGCTTAAAAGATTCAGTGTGTGTGTTGAATCTTGTATTTTACTATTTTAGATCTCAATATTCCAGTACCGTCCATGAACAGGCTCAATCAAACCGACTCGGCAACTTTTTAATTTTGTTGTTTAAGGCGTTCTCTAAAAAAAAAATATTATTACGTGTATTAGCTCGATAAAATCTATCACGAGCATGTACAAACATGACATTTAAGAATGTAATTGATAACAACACGGAGAGTGAATATGATAAAATCACAAATTTATAACCAGTATGCTGTGAAGTGTATGACAATGCTAGATCAATGGCTTTCGCTTCAATAGTAAATGCAAAACATTATCAGGTAGTCTTTGCTAAGTCAAGATATTAAAAGATTTTCAAAGACGGCTGCACGTAGTAGCCAATCATCCAGTGAGCTGTAAATTTTAATAAAGAAATAACAAGAATAAAGATCAACAAGGCAAAGGCAACGTTCACAGGACGCCGCCCCCGGCTTACCCAAGCAGGACACCCAGAGGGCACCAAACAAGTACCTGGAGTGGAAACAAGGGCGAAAGGGGCGGGACATGTAATGTGAAATAATATAAACAAAAACAGGCCCATAAGGGATTTAAAGGGAAAAGGGCTGTACGGGGGGAAGAGAAAATACCTACCGTCAACGACAATCCAACGAGACAGACATCACAAAACATGTAAACATCCAAAAACAAGTAACAATACAGACAAGAAAAACACGTGAAGGAACACAAAGGTGTACCGCATTGGAACGGTCAGTGGTAGTTAAGCCACTGGGGAGTTTAAACCGGTTTTAGGCGCGCCAACCTCACTCTTAGCCCCAATATGTTCCTGAATGACACGAAATTGTATACAAAATTTATCCCCGCCAAGTGAAATTCTAACAATGGTCATGGTTACATTAGACAAAATAAATAAAACACATACAAAATTATGTAAATCTGTAGAAAACGTTACTGTCTAATGACCATTACCAAAGTACTCGATGCCTTAAAGGAAGGCAGAGTAACAAGAAAATCACCTACAAGGGGCCGACGAAGCAAGGCCGAAGACAAACATTAAGACAATTCAGTCCCCAAAGGGCTTTAAGAACTGTCCATCATAGAGTCTCCCACTTGGTCCGTCAGATGTAATCAAAAGAGGAAAGCGTAGCGACCAACTGTAAAAGGGTTGAACACCAAGCATGCGGTATGCCTTAAAATAATTGGGTCATAACCTCTAAGTTCATGTTTGTCTCACATTTGTTTGAAAAAAAGTCCTTTGAAAATTCCAAGAGGATTGGATGACTGTTTTAAATTGGAAAAATGATAACTTCTAGGTAAACTATTTTTTATCTTATGTGACTTCTATATAACTTCAATGTAGTACAAGAATTTGATCTCCGTTACGCTGTATCAAATATAACTCCCAAGAATTTTTCCTACTATTCGTTTACCATTATTTATAAAAATAAATCATTAAAGTTTCGGGAAAAAAGAATGTAGTAACTCCTTACAATTAAATAAGTATTTTGTACCTTCTTGTGCTTATCTCGTTAATGAATTGAATAAATATTGCTTTATTGTTTTTATTAATTTGGAAAGTGGTTATTTTGTGAGAAGTGACATAGGTTTTTTTAAATGTTTTCTTTACATTTTTACAGACAGGGGTAATGTTATGAATTTTTAAATAAAATATTCAGGCACGGTTGCGCTGTCTGTCGTTTCTATACTTTATATTTGTTCTTTTAGTAAACACTAACTTCATATAAATGTCAATATTTTAATTACTGTAGCACATTATTTATTTTATGATTTATATGGATTGAAGTCACATTTGTTATAAATAAAACACATAAATATTTAAGTTCACTTATAATTATAATAAATCTGCGCAATCCTTGTTTTCTCAAGTAAAATGATATATTTAATTTTCTTCTAATTTATAAGTTCATAATTTATATCACAGGTCGTTGTAATCATGGTGAAGATGGTGCCAATTGTTATAAATATGATACTTGTTTGTATAATTATGATCTATATTCTTTAGTAGGGAGTGGCATTACTACAAGTCAGTTTAAGTTCAGACGACTATGAAGTCTGTGGTTTTAATAAAAGGCAGATTGTATGGATCTTATGATATTCACATTTTACTTATTTAAAACATAAAAAAGCCTGGTGTTTTTTTTTTGTATTAAATGTGTTTTCATATGATTTCAACTGTTTTATTGAAGTATTGTAATATGTATTTTTAATCAAATATAAACGACTAGTAAATGATATTCTTGTTTATGGTCCCGGGCTAAAATAAAAATCAAACACGTTGAAACAAATTATAGCCTGTTATATAATATACTTAAGTAAATCCAATAGTCCTAACTTAATTAAGGTCAGATAATGTTCGACTCTCCTTTGTTGATCCTCGTCATCATGCTATTTTTGTAAGACATCTTATATAGAATACGTCGTCCGATAGTCTACGTACATGTACATCCTTCCTTAATTATCCAAATAAAAGTAAAGGATATGGATGTAGATCAATCCAATTTCCATTTACAATATCTTTAAAGTCTGTTACAGCATCATCCTGGCGCGATCAGATACCTTCATCTTCGGATGAGAGTGGTTTGAAATAAAGCACAGTCCTTGTGGACCATTATACTTCAAAGTAATGCAGTTGGAATAAATTGAATACGATACATTACTTCCCTTTTATTGATTCGTATCTTGTCTACTGGAAAAGTTCATATCAGATAATTTTATTGTGATATTTCCGACTTAAAAATAAAACAATAACTACAATGTTTCGACCGTTTGAACGTATACGATTGATCGTAGTTTGAACATTCTGTGTTTCAAAATCATGAGTTTACATGTATATCTTTCTCGAGTACCGGTATATAGCATACACGTGACTTTTCTATGGCATTATATAGTCATATTATTTCAAAACGATTATTTGTAACGGTAATAATAAAATGTCAATTAAGTTTCTACTACAAATGACAACTTAAAAAACGTGAAGTAAATGTCATGGATGAAAATGATGATTAAACGTTGCATTAAGTATTTTACAAAAAACACTATGATGGCATTTATTCGCGCTACATACGTTACTGTCCATTTTGACAAAATAGAGAAAAAAGAATTCCTTAAGAAAGCCCAACACGTCAAAATTGAAAATGTTGCAGACTCGGTTTGATTGAGCCTGTTCAATAATTAATTACCAGAATATTCCTTGTTCAACATACCTAAAAGATTAATTTCGAGCATTTTTGTACTGGTTATTGATGTGTAGCTTCATAAATATCTACCAAGTTGTTGATTGAGGAACAGATAGCGTAAAAATGATTCACCATGTTAAGCTCTGGCAGCAATTGTGGTTACCGAACCTGAACAATATAAATATAACAATATAAATACATATACAATGAACTACTATAGAGACGATGACGTTTCAATCTTATTCGTTTTTCAAGGCCTGGTGGCCTTATTGTTAAACGTTAAAGAACATATTCAACTATTTTTGTAGAAAATGGTATAATTATCATTGCTATACTGTTTAATAAAAATATATTAGGAGGATTGTTCCTTGAAAAGCTTTGATATTCATGTTTATTCAGCGGACCTGAACTATTTGATCATTTTGCGTAAATGAACACTTTATTTTGTAATTTTAAGCGAGAATTGTAGACCGGAACTATTTAAGAAATTTAAGTTTAGGACTTTCTAGAAAACATTGTTGTGCAGTTTTATCAAAATCTACCAAGTGGTTGTTGAGAAAATGTCGGTAAAAGTGTTTCTTTCCATTTATAACTCTGGTGGCCATCTTGTTCAGTGGACCAGAACGTTTTGTTCATGTTTTGTAAATAGCCCCATAGGGATAATTTCTATTTAGTTTTATCATTTTGGGCCATTCAACTGAGAAGAACATGTCATTTATAGCCCTGGCAGCTATTGTGTTCAACACATCGCAACTATTTGAAGGATCTTATATAAAGGGCCGACCAAGGTTTCTTTCTTAAATCAGATTAATTATTTTCATGGCAGACAAAAGATTGATATATACACATATATATATTCAAGATTATAAACAACAGAAGATTACAGATAAACTATAATGTTCGTAAACAATATTGCCAAGCAAAGTAACCAAATTTGGATAACTGCTGCAAAAAGATTGTTCATTTGGTTGGGCAGTGGTAGAGCCATTCAAGGTCAGATAATTAATTTCCTTGCAGCCTCAGACGAATATATTTATTTTCATATTTTTGAGGATTTATTATTTTCAAAATCTGCCAACCCGTGTCCCATTCCGATCAAAGTATCGTCCCCTGATTTGCTTAATCACTATTGGCAAGGTGGTTAAGATGGAGATGCTGTTAAAGTCAATATGCTAACAATGGACTCGCTTAAATACATTAAATTTCATCAGTTTTCATTTCCTCTTAACAGTGTCACACAAAAATAAGAGTCTTTTGCGCATGAACCGTAACTGATACATGTATATTGACAACATCCTGCTTTCCACTTGTGACAGGAAAAAGTTAAAATTTGGAAAAAAATACAACGACACAATAATAACATGAATGCCCGTAGAAAAATATCGTAATGATCGTGTTTCAGTTATGAATGTGTTAAGTAAATTCTTAAAAAACACACGCGGTAAGCCAATGTATTGAGAGAGCATCTGACGTCAGAAATCATAAAAATCCTTTAAATATAATTATGTAATTGTGCACTATAATAGTTATGTGATTGAAGACGTTTATTACTTACAATTCAAAGTTATTAAACTTGTGCGTATAGGTATAACAATTTGATTGGTCATGTAAGATATAACATTTCAGACATCTTATTATATAGTTCACTTTTCTTCTTGTTAGGATATCAAAATTTTGTGTTGAAATTATGAAGGATTTTAAACCAAAACGCGCTCTGCTCTTATTTACATTACGTATAGGTGTAGATAAGGTTAAATTTAGCAAAGTTATCTTTTTAGAATGTTTTTGGTAGTTATTTCCCTTAAAGGCCAAACCAAATCTTTTGTGGTGTTATGTGTTCATGTTTTGTCTTTTGTCCCTTTGTTATAGGTGATTGAACTGTTTTTGCAAGTTGAGTGATGGATGATTGATTTTGGTATGCAAGTTATTTTTTAGATGATTTGGTTCTGAAATCTAATATCTCTTAATAACTGACCACTCCTTGTCTCGCTTTCGAAGTGTAAAGAACTATAAAACTAGTAAATTTTCAGTAATTTCTCTATACAAATATTTGCTTTTTAGTTATATTAATTATTAAATTAGAATCTCTTCTGTCAAAGCCTGGTACATTGTATGTATATTTGTATATATTTATTTATTTGTTTAAGTGTTTGTATTGTAATTTGAATTGTTGTGTAATATTTTGTATTATGCATTTTGTGAAATGTATTTGTCTTGTAAAATATTTTTTGTAATGTGATGTCTTATTGTTGTTTTATTTTATTAAAGGTTTTATTCTTGATAGAATAAATCTATAAACATCACCAAGTGTTTATCTTATAAACCCCACCACTACATAAATTAAATACAAACAACACTTATAAAATTGACGAAAGCATGCTGCTATGGCAGAGGATTGAAAAAAAATTGTAACAATGAAGGAAACGGAACACTTTAATATTTTCGCAACCCTCATAGGATCTGGTTGTACAGTTTTATATAATGTGATTATATAGCCTTAAATATAACTATCGAACTTGGGTAAAATAGATACTAAAATAATTTCAAAGATATGTGTTTGCATTATATTAACACACATGTTTAAAATGAAATAAATAGATGTGTGGGCACGTTATCAGCATGTTAGGATAATCTCGTGTCATTTATTTGAACTAATTACAGGCCAATTAGCATAAAGATGGCTACGAATTTAAACATTTCATAAAACCTGTAGACTGTTTGACTCCCATTCCAATATGTAATAAAATTAAATAGCAACCCCCAAGTAAGAAGGCTTTTAGCAAAGTTATTTGAACATTGTTTACGTTTATTTTACTGTTTCTGTAACTGATGATTCGCTATATTCGCGCATTTCATATGATGTTCGTAAACACCTTACTTAATACCGTGAATGCATGTCTGTACAAAAAATAATTGCTTCACTGCATGGAAGAAAACTGCTGAAATTTGTTCTTCGGTATTTTGCATTATGAAAAGTCATACATATTGCATGAGCATTGTTTCATTTATATTTTATTTGTGAAAAATACGCAGATGTAATTGATGTCTTCATCAACTATAACAATAAAATATTATTATAAAAATATTATTCTAAAATCTGCGAAGAAAAGTGGTATTTAATTCACACCATGATTGTGTAATAAATTACATGGTATCGCTATAAAAGTGTTCCATTTAATGGAACATTTTTACGTTAAGTGATTCTCTCTGCGTGACTCGTTATTTTTGTTGTATTATTGATACTTGTGTCGGTTATTTTTTGAGTTTTTTAACACTAACTAGCTTATTGAAACGATAAATGCTGATATCCGTTCTTAGCACGTGCTTTTCATCCACAACAACAATTAAATATAAAAAGGCGACATAATCATTTAATCACTGTCAAGTATGCAATTTCTATACCAATGCCAGGTGTTACATTTCATAGTTTTATTTAACTATTCTATCAATGATTACAGAATTGGAAAATAAAAGCAAAATATTTTCCTTACATCATACACCGACTGTCAAAATACAGCAATTTAATCAAACACAATATGATGATGATAATAATAATGAAAATAATAAAAAGAATAATAAAAATAAAAAAAAATAATACTTATTATTATTTTTATTATTATTATTATTATTATTATTATTATTATTATTATTATTATTGTTATTATTATCATCATTATTATTATGAAATAATATAAATATAATTATAATATAATTTGAAAAAAACTTAACACTTAATAAACGGCACAGGATTGTAATGAGCTCGTTTAAAAAAAAAAAACAACAAGAAAAAACAACCCATACCGGTAATACACTAGTGTAATAACACTTTGAGTTGACGTCATTTGCGTTATATACAAACAGCGTAAACGCGCGCCGATATTTACGTTACATGTAGCAGGGGCAACAAAACATGACGTTTATTTAACTATAAAACCTTTCCTTTTTTGATATTTTACCCTTTATGCTTGTTGCATCTTAGAACACAATGAAACGTGGTTATATGTTATTCGTATATCAGGTGAAATAATTATACTGAATTTGCCTACTGAGTCAGCAGAAACGAACAAGAGAGACTAATTTCGCAACGTCAACTTACATTTTTTTAACCAAACTTTCGCGTGTTCGCTACTCTAAAGGTCACATGGTAATATCAATCTGACTAGGAAATTTTAAATGGAAAACAGAAGTGACTCATTGAATATTGAAATGCATTTTCATTGATATATGTTTTATATGTATTGATCATTTCACATAATTGGTTTCTAATAGTACATGTTTATGAAATAAATGGCCTCCATTGCAGACTATTTTTACCCAAGGAGCATGCCTTATAGGAATCTTGTAGTAGCATGATATATACATAGCATTTGTTATGGGTATACAAGGCAATGCTACCTGCCAGTTTTTTATAGTATAAATGTGCTCTTTTATTAAGCCTGGCTGTAAAATGTCCCCCTATATAATCAAATATGTTATATTTTTAATTATTAAAGGTCTTTTAGCACGATATGATTGATGAGTATGCGCGTGTTTGGTGTAATAGTATCTACTTTGATATTTTTTCCAGTTTAGGTGCTTCCTATATTCCTAAATGAATGTTCTCCCTTACATAATAAATTCCATTTTGTTTAGTTTTGCTCATTGTATTATCGTTTTGGGCATACGCGTTCGTTTGCTTGGGGACAATATGTCGCTTTCATGAAATGGCATGAAAGTATGAACACATCTGCAGATGTTTCTAAATTTAAGATATTTCACCACTTTCATGGTTTCAAAATTGAATGTGGTGCAGGCTTGATTGAGCATGTTCATGGACGGTATTGGAAAATGCAAAGTAACGTCCATACCCTCTAGCACCGACAGAATTAAACATTTAAACACGAAAATAGTAAACCGAGATTGACACCTTTATACCATATCATTATTCCACTACTATCAAGTAGTCACCCTTTATCCAGGTATTTCTATTTGAATATTGTATAATAACCCTTAAAATATGTTGCCTGCTTTTTTTAAATTTATCGTTTGATGGCTTGTCTGTTGTATGCGTAATTCTTAACCTCTGGTCCCTTTTATTTCTCCCGTTTTTTTCTCGTAAAAAGACACACGCATTTGTTTTATTTGGGTACAATACGCCAATTGTTACGGAATGACACTGACGGTTTCCCGATGACAGCCGTATACAAAATGGGATGTTTCTTTATGTAAATGTTAATCGTTTCATGTTAAATTTGTAAATTTTGTCGATGAGTAGGGATATGGATGACCGTTTGGATTTTCCAGTACAGTTCATGAATAGGCTCAATGAAACCGAGCCTACAACTTCATCAATAATGCCGTTTAGGAATGCTTTCGGGTTTATTGTTTTTCCTATTTCATAGATTATTAATTTTATATCTAATAATTTAATGAAAGATATTTTTCTGTAGATCTGTCAACATTCATTACGCGCTTAGAACTGTGTTGTGTAGGTTTTTAAATTCAATGTATAGAATATATTTTTTACTGGATAATAATAATTAATCTATTTGCTATTTTCTAAGGCTTATATAGCACATATGTGTTACAAAAACTGTAGGAAATAAATAACCATTGTTGGTTTGTTTGCCTTCAACAAACTAGATTAGCTTGCCTGTCGTATTATCTGGTTCATAACCGATTATTTTTCTTAGAGTTGACCGGTTCCTGACATTTTAAGTCACTGACTTTTCTTAAAACGTGTTTATTGTTCTATTTGAATCGGTGTATTCTGATACGCTAAACACTTTAGTAAACAGCTTAAAAGCTTTGATTTTTAATTGATAATAACATGGAGAGAGAATCTGATAACATTACAAATGTAAAACCATTATGCTATGAAAATGAAGAGTTCAATGGCTTCCGTTTCAATAGTAAAGATAAATGCATTAGCAGGTAGTCAAATGTTAGTCCAGACATAAACGGATATTTTTTATAGACAGCTGCACCTACATTGCAACACTCCTTTGAGCTGTCCGTGTAAATTTCAATAAAGTTTTTATGTTTTTCTTATAACTTTGTAAAAATATGTCTTTTGAAAATTCCTAGAGAATTGGATGACTGTTTTAGAATTGAAACAATTGGGATATGCAAGTCCGCAGAGGAACATCTGTTTCAAAATTTAAAGGAAATCTTTTTTATGACGTCCTAATGCTATAATTTACTTTAATTTGTTAACAATTTGCCTCTATTTTGTTTGGTTTAAAATTACTTTTCTAGCAGGAAATTCGATGATACACTAGCTGCATACTAAAGACCAAGTTTTGTCGACGTAGAAAAAAAGAGGGTTTTTCTGCTTCAACATGAAGACATTCTACCTGCGATGTTCGAAATGTTACAAGTTCCACACGAATGCCTTGGTTATGTGTGGTATCGAACATTGTAAGTATGATTTTCTAGTCAAGCCGTGAACTATAGAGCCACAAAGTAATTTTTATCTGAGGAGACTTCTATATAACTTCAATGCAGTACAATAATTTGATATACGTTACGTTCTAGAGAAAGCAATTAAGAAAGTTGAGGCTTTTTGATTTTTAAAAAATAATTATGTGGACGAATGGAGGAGTGTTATTTTTATCAAATATAACTCCGAAGATTTTTACCTACTATTATTTTACCATTATTCTTTGATTTAAAGCATGAAAATAAATCATCAAAGTTTCGGGAATGTAACTGATTACAATGTTATAAAAGTATTTCGTACCTTCTTGTGCTTACCCAGTAAATGAATTGAATAAATATTGCTATATTGTTTTCATTAATTTGGAAATGTGATGAATTATTAAATAAAATATTCAGGCACGGTTAACACGATGTCTGTTGTTTTTATGCTTTATATTTGTTCTTTAAGTAAACACTAACTTCATCTAAAAGTCAATATTTTAATTACGGTAGCACATTATTTATTTTATGATTTATATTGATTTAGGTCACCTTTGTTATAAATAAAGCACATTTATATTTTAGTTTACCAGTAATCATAATAAATCTGCGCAATTCTTGTTTTCACAAGTAAATGATATATTTAATTTTCCTCTAATTTATACGTTCATATATCACAGATCGTTGTAATTATGGTGTAGATTGTGCCAACTGTTATAAATTTGATACGTTTGTTTGTATAATTATGATCTATATTCTTTATTTGGGAGTGGCATTACTACAGATCAGTTTAAGTGCAGACCACTATGACGTCTGTTGGTTCTAAATTCAGATTTTATGGATCTTTTAACATTCACATTTTACTTATTTAAAATATGAAATATAAGCCTGGTGATTTTTTGTATTAAATGTGTTTTCATATGATCTCAATTGTTTTATTGAAGTATTTTAATATTTATATTTATCAAACATAAACAACTAGTTAATGATATTCTTGTTTATGTTCCCGGGCTAAAATAATAATAATAAAAAACATGTTGAAACAAATTATAGCCTGTTTTATAATATACTTAGGTAAATCCAATAGTCCTAACTCAATTATGGTAAGATAGTGTTCAGCGCTCCTAGATCCTCGTCCTCATGCTAATTTTGTCAGACATCTTATATACAATACGTACTCCGGTAGTCTATGTACATCCTTCCTTAATTATCCAAATTAAATCAAGGGATAGGGATGTAGATCCATCCAATTTCCATTTACAATATCTTTAAAGTCTACTGCAGCATCATCCTGGCGCGATCAGAAACCTTCATCTTCGGATGAGAGTGGTTTTAAATAAAGCACAGTCCTTGTGGACCATTATACTTCAAAGTAATGCAGTTGGAATAAATTGAATACGATACATTACTTCCCTTTTATTGATTCGTATCTTGTCTACTGGAAAAGTTCATATCAGATAATTTTATTGTGATATTTCCGACTTAAAAATAAAACAATAACTACAATGTTTTGACCGTTTGAACGTATACGATTGATCGTAGTTTGAACATTCTGTGTTTCAAAATCATGAGTTTACATGTATATCTTTCTCGAGTACCGGTATATAGTTTACACATGACTTTTCTATGGAATTATATAGTCATATTATTTCAAAACGATTATTTGTAACGGAAATAATAAAATGTCAATTATGTTTCTACTACAAAGGACAACTTAAAATACTTGAAGTAAATGTCATGGATGAAAATGATGATTAAACGTTGAATTAAGTATTTTACAAAAAACTATGATGGCATTTAATCGCGCTACATACGTTACTGTCCATTTTGACAAAATAGAGAAAATAAGAATCCCTAAAGAAAGCCCAAACACGTCAAAATTGAAAATGTTGCAGACTCGGTTTGATTAAGCCTGATCAATAATTAATTACCAGAATATTCCTTGTTCAACATACATGAAAGATTAATTTTTGAGCATTTTTGTACAGGACTGTTTAATGGTTATCGATGTGTAGCTTCATAAAAATCTACCAAGTTGTTGATTGAGGAACAGATAGCGTAGAAATGATTCACCATGTTAAGCTCTGGTTACCGAACCTGAACAATATAAATATAACAATATAAATACATATACAATGAACTACTATAGAGACGATGACGTTTCAATCTTATTCGTTTTTCAAGCCTGGTGGCCTTATTGTTAAACGTTAAAGAACATATTCAACTATTTTTGTAGAAAATGGATATAATTATCATTGCTATACTGTTTAATAAAAATATATTAGGAGGATTGTTCCTTGAAAAGCTTTGATATTCATGTTTGTTCAGCGGACCTGAACTATTTGATCATTTTTGCGTAAATGAACACTTTATTTTGTAATTTTAAGCGAGAATTGTAGACCGGAACTATTTAAGAAATTTAAGTTTAGGACTTTCTAGAAAACATTGTTGTACAGTTTTATCAAAATCTACCAAGTGGTTGTTGAGAAAATGTCGGTAAAAGTGCTTCTTTCCATTTATAACTCTGGTGACCATCTTGTTCAGTGGACCAGAACGTTTTGTTCATGTTTTGTAAATAGCCCCATAGGTGTAATTTCTATTTAGTTTTATCATTTTGGGCCATTCAACTGGGAAGGACATGTCATTTATAGCCCTGGCGGCTATTGTGTTCAACACATCGCAACTATTTGAAGGATTTTATATAAAGGGCCGACCAAGGATTCTTTCTTAAATCAGATTAATTATTTTCATGGCAGACAAAAAACTGATATATACCAGTATATATTCAAGATTATCAACAACAGAAGATTACAGATAAACTATAATGTTCGTAAACAATATTGCCAAGCAAAGTAACAAAATTTGGATAACTGCTGCAAAAAGATTGTTCATTGGGTTGGGCAGTGGTAGAGCCATTCAAGGTCAGATAATTAATTTCCTTGCAGCCTCAGACGAATATATTTATTTTTATATTTTTGAGGATTTATTATTTTCAAAATCTGCCAACCCGTGTCCCATTCCGATCAAAGTATCGTCCCCTGATTTGCTTAATCACTATTGGCCAAGTGGTTAAGATGGAGATGCTGTTAAAGTAAATATGCTCACAATGGACTCAGTTAAATACATTAAATTTCATTAGTTTTCATTTCCTCTTAACAGTGTCACACAAAAATAAGAGTCTTTTTCGCATGAACCGTAACTGATACATGTATATTGACAACATCCTGCTTTCAACTTGTGACAGTAATTGATAAAATTTGGGAAAAAAAATACAACGACACAATAATAACAAGAATGCCCGCATAAAAAATCGTAATGATCGTGTTTCGGTTATGAATGTGTTAAGTAAATACTTAAAATACACACGAGGTAAGCCAATAGATTGAGAGAGCATCTGACGTCAGAAATCATAAATATCCTTTAAATATAATTATGTAATTGTGCACTATAATAGTTATGTGATTGAAGACGGTTATAATATACAATTCAAAATTATTAAACATGTGCGTATAGGTATAACAATTTGATTGGTCATGTAAGATATAACATTTCAGACATCTTATTATATAGTTCACTTTTCTTCTTGTTAGGATATCAAAATTTTGTGTTGAAATTATGAAGGATTTTAAACCAAAACGCGCTCTGCTCTTATTTACATTACGTATATGTGTAGATAAGGTTAAATTTAGCTAAGTTATCTTTTTAGAATGTTTTTGGTAGTTATTTCCCTTAAAGGCCAAACCAAATCTTTTGTGGTGTTATGTGTTCATGTTTGGTCTCTTGTCCCTTTGTTATAGGTGATTGAACTGTTTTTGCAAGTTGAGTGATGGATGATTGATTTTGGTATGCAAGTTATTTTTTAGATGATTTGGTTCTGAAATCTAATATCTCTTAATAACTGACCACTCCTTGTCTCGCTTTCGAAGTGTAAAGAACTATAAAACTAGTAAATTTTCAGTAATTTCTCTATACAAATATTTGCTTTTTAGTTATATTAATTATTAAATTAGAATCTCTTCTGTCAAGCCTGGTATGTATATTTGTATATATTTATTTATTTGTTTAAGTGTTTGTATTGTAATTTGAATTGTTGTGTAATATTTTGTATTATGCATTTTGTGAAATGTATTTGTCTTGTAAAATATTTTTTGTAATGTGATGTCTTATTGTTGTTTTATTTTATTAAAGGTTTTATTCTTGATAGAATAAATCTATAAACATCACCAAGTGTTTATCTTATAAACCCCACCACTACATAAATTAAATACAAACAACACTTATAAAATAGACGAAAGCATGCTGCTATGGCAGGGGATTGAAAAATAATTGTAACAATGAAGGAAACGGAACACTTTAATATTTTCGCAACCATCATAGGATCTGGTTGTACAGTTTTATATAATGTGATTATATAGCCTTAAATATAACTATCGAACTTGGGTAAAATAGATACTAAAATAATTTCAAAGATAATTATGTGTTTGCATTATATAAACACACATGTTTAAAATGAAATAAATAGATGTGTGGGCACGTTATCAACATGTTAGGATAATCTCGTGTCATTTATTTGAACTAATTTCAGACGAATTAGCTAAAAGATGGCTACGTTTTAAACATTTCATAAAACCTGTTGACTGTTTGACTCCCATTCCAATATGAAATGAAATTAAATAGCAAACCCTAAGTAAGAAGGCTTTTAGCAAAGTTATTTGAACATTGTTTACGTTTATTTTACTGTTTCTGTAAGTGATGAATCGCCATATTCGCGCATTTCATATGATGTTCGCATACACCTTACCTAATTCTGTGAAGGCATGTCAGTACAAAAAGAATAATTGCTTCACTGCATGAAAGAAAACTGCTGAAATTTGTTCTTCGGTATTTTGCATTATGAAAAGTCATACATATTGCATGAGCATTGTTTCATTTATATTTTATTTGTGAAAAATACGCAGATGTAATTGATGTCTTCATCAACATAACAATAACCTATTATTATAAAAATATTATTCTAAAATCTGCGAAGAATAGTGGTATTTAATTCACACCATGATTGTGTAATAAATTACATAGAATCGCTATAAAAGAGTTCCATTTAATGGAACATTTTTACCTTAAGTGATTCTCTCTGCGCGACTCGTTATTTTTGTTGTATTATTGGTACTTGTGTATGTTTTTTTTTTTAGTTTTTTAACACTTACTACTAAGCTTATTGAAACGATAAATGCTGATATTCTTAGCACGTGCTTTTCATTCACAACAACAATTAAATATAAAAAGTCGACATAATCATTTTATCACTGTCAAGTATGCAATTTCTATACCAACGCCAGGTGTTACATTTCATAGTTTTATTTAACTATTCTATTAATGATTACATCAAACAGAATTGGAAAATAAAAAAAGCAAAATATTTTCCTTAAATCATACACCGACTGTCAAAATACAGCAATTTAATCTAACACAATATGATGATGATAATAATAATAATAAAAATAATAAAAAGAATAATAATAATAAAAAAAAAAAAAAATACTTATTATTATTATTATTATTATTATTATTATTATTATTATTATTATTATTATTATCATTATTATTATTATTATCATCATTATTATTATTATTATGAAATAATATAAATATAATTATAATATAATTTGAAAGAACTTAACACTTAATCAACGGCACAGGAGTGTAATGAGCTCGTTTAAAAAAAATAAAAACAACAAGAAAACACAACCCATACCGGTAATACACTTGTGTAATAACACTTTGAGTTGACGTCATTTGCGTTATATACAAACAGCGTAAACGCGCGCCGATATTTACGTTACATGTAGCAGGGGCAACAAAACATGACGTTTATTTAACTATAAAACCTTTCCTTTTTTGATATTTTACCCTTTATGCTTGTTGCATCTTAGAACACAATGAAACGTGGTTATATGTAATTCGTATATCAGGTGAAATAATTATACTGAATTTGCCTACTGAGTCAGCAGAAACAAACAAGAGAGACTAATTTCGCAACGTCAACTTACATTTTTTTAACCAAACTTTCGCGTGTTCGCTACTCTAAAGGTCACATGGTAATATCACTCTGACTAGGAAATTTTAAATGGAAAACAGAAGTGACTCATTGAATATTGAAATGTATTTTCATTGATATATGTTTTATATGTATTGATCATTTCACATAATTGGTTTCCAATAGTACATGTTTATGAAATAAATGGCCTCCATTGCAGGCTATTTTTACCCAAGGAACATGCCTTATAGGAATCTTGTAGGAGCATGATATATACATAGCATTTGTTATGGGTATACAAGGCAATGCTACCCGCCAGTGTTTTATAGTATAAATGTGCTCTTTTATTAAGCCTGGCTGTAAAATGTCCCCCTATATATTCAAATATGTAATATTTTTAATTATTAAAGGTCGTTTTGCACGATATGATTGATGAGTATGCGCGTGTTTGAGTAAGCGTGTGTCCGGGGGCGGCGTCCTGTGAACGTTGCCTTTGCCTTGTTGATTTTTTTGTTGTTATTTTGTGGTGTAATAGTATCTACTTTGATATTTTTCCAGTTTAGGTGCTTCCTTTATTCCTAAATGAATGTTCTCCCTTACATAATAAATTCCATTTTGTTTAGTTTTGCTCATTGTATTATCGTTTTGGGCATACGCGTTCGTTTGCTTGGGGACAATATGTCGCTTTCATGAAATGGCACGAAAGTATGAACACATCTGCAGATGTTTCTAAATTTAAGATATTTCACCACTTTCATGGTTTCAAAATTGAATGTGGTGCAGGCTTGATTGAGCATGTTCATGGACGGTATTGGAAAATGCAAAGTAACGTCCATACCCTCTAGCACCGACTGAATTAAACATTTAAACACGAAAATAGTAAACCGAGACTGAAACCTTTATACCATATCATTATTCCACTACTATCAAGTAGTCACCCTTTATCCAGGTATTTCTATTTGAATATTGTATAATAGCCCTTACAATATGTTGCCTGCTTTTTTAAATTTATCGTTTGATGGCTTGTCTGTTGTATGCGTAATTCTTAACCTCTGGTCCCTTTTATTTCTCTCGTTTTTTTCTCGTAAAAAGACCCACGCATTTGTTTTATTTGGGGACAATACGCCAATTGTTACGGAATGACACTGACGGTTTCCTGATGACAGCCGTATACAAAATTGGATGTTTCTTTATTTAAATGTTAATCGTTTCATGTTAAATTTGTAAATTTTGTCGATGAGTAGGGATATGGATGACCGTTTGGATTTTCCAGTACAGTTCATGAATAGGCTCAATGAAACCGAGCCTTCAACTTCATCAACTATGCCGTTTAAGAATGCTTTCGGGTTTATTGTTTTTCCTAGTTCATAGATTATTAATTTTATATCTAATAATTTAATAAAACATATTTTTCTGTAGATCTGTCAACATTCATTACGCGCTTAGAACTGTGTTGTGTAGGTTTTTAAATTCAATGTATAGAATATATTTTTTACTGGATAATATTAATTAATCTATTTGCTATTTTCTAAGGCTTATATAGCACATATGTGTTACAAAAACTGTAGGAAATAAATAACCATTGTTGGTTTGTTTGCCTTCAACAAACTAGATTAGCTTGCCTGTCGTATTATCCGGTTCATAACCGATTATTTTTCTTAGAGTTGACCGGTTCCATTTAAGTCACTGATTTTTATTGTTTATTGTTCTATTTGAATCGGTGTATTCTGATACGCTAAACACTTTAGTAAACAGCTTAAAAGCTTTGATTTTTAATTGATAATTACATGGAGAGAGAATCTGATAACATTACAACTCGTATAACCATTATGCTATGAAAATGAAGAGTTCAATGGCTTCCGTTTCAATAGTAAAGATAATTACATTAGCAGGTAGTCAAATGTAAGTCCAGACATAAACGGATATTTTTTTATAGACAGCTGCACCTACTTTGCAACACTCCTTTGAGCTGTCCGTGTAAATGTTAATAAAGTTTTTATGTTTTTCTTATAACTTTGTAAAAATATGTCTTTTGAAAATTCCAAGAGAATTGGATGACTGTTTTAGAATTGTAAAAAAATTGGGATATGCAAGTCCGCAGAGGAACATCTTCTTCAAAATTTAAAGGAAATCTGTTTTGGCTTTTTTTATGACGTCCTTATGCTATAATTTCCTTTAATTTGTTAACAATTTGCCTCTATTTTGTTTGGTTTAAAATTACTTTTCTAGCAGGAAATTCGATGATACACAAGCTGCATACTAAAGACCAGGTTTTGTCGACGTAGATAAAAAGAGGGTTTTTCTGCTTTAACATGAAGAGATTCTACCTGCGATGTTCGAAATGTTCCAAGTTCCACACGAATGCCTTGGTTATGTATAGTATCGAACATTGTAAGTATGATTTTCTAGTCAAGCCGTGAACTATAGAGCCACAAAGTAATTTGAAGTATCTGAGGAGACTTCTATATAACTTCAATGTAGTACTATAATTTGATATACGTTACGTTCTAGAAAAAGCAATTAAGAAAGTTGAGGCTTTTTGATTTTTAAAAAATAATTATGTGGACGAATGGAGGAGTGTTATTTTTATCAAATATAACTCCGAAGATTTTTACCTACTATTCTTTTACCATTATTCTTTGATTTAAAGCATGAAAATAAATCATCAAAGTTTCAGGAATGTAACTGATTACAATGTAATAAAAGTATTTCGTACCTTCTTGTGCTTACCTAGTTAATGAATTGAATAAATATTGCTATATTGTTTTCATTTATTTGGAAATGTGATGAATTATTAAATAAAATATTCAGGCACGGTTAACACGATGTCTGTTGATTTTATGCTTTATATTTGTTCTTTAAGTAAACACTAACTTCATCTAAAAGTCAATATTTTAATTACGGTAGCACATTATTTATTTTATGATTTATATGGATTTAAGTCACCTTTGTTATAAATAAAGCACATTAATATTTTAGTAACCAGTAATCATAATAAATCTGCGCAATTCTTGTTTTCACAAGTAAATGATATATTTAATTTTCCTCTAATTTATACGTTCATATATCACAGATCGTTGTAATTATGGTGTAGATTCTGCCAACTGTTATAAATTCGATACGTTTGTTTGTATAATTATGATCTATATTCTTTATTTGGGAGTGGCATTACTACAGATCAGTTTAAGTGCAGACCACTATGACGTCTGTTGGTTCTAAATTCAGATTTTATGGATCTTTTAACATTCACATTTTACTTATTTAAAATATGAAATATAAGCCTGGTGATTTTTTGTATTAAATGTGTTTTCATATGATCTCAATTGTTTTATTGAAGTGTTTTAATATTTATTTTTATCAAACATAAACGACTTGTAAATGATATTCTTGTTTATGTTCCCGGGCTAAAATAATAATAATAAAAAACATGTTGAAACAAATTATAGCCTGTTATATAATATACTTAGGTAAATCCAATAGTCCTAACTCAATTATGGTAAGATAGTGTTCAGCGCTCCTTGATCCTCGTCCTCATGCTAATTTTGACAGACATCTTATATACAATACGTAGTCCGGTAGTCTATGTATATCCTTCCTTTATTATCCAAATTAAACCAAGGGATAGGGATGTAGACCAATCCAATTTCCATTTACAATATCTTTAAAGTCTACTACAGCATCATCCTGGCGCGATCAGATACCTTCATCTTCGGATGAGAGTGGTTTTAAATAAAGCACAGTCCTTGTGGACCATTATACTTCAAAGTAATGCAGTTGGAATAAATTGAATACGATACATTACTTCCCTTTTATTGATTCGTATCTTGTCTACTGGGAAAGTTCATATCAGATAATTTTAGTTTGATATTTCCGACTTTAAAATAAAACAATAACTAAAATGTTTCGACGGTTTGAACGTATACGATTGATTGTAGTTTGAACATTCTGTGTTTCAAAATCATGAGTTTACATGTATATCATTCTCGAGTACCGGTATATAGTTTACACATGACTTTTCTATGGAATTATATAGTCATATTATTTCAAAACGATTATTTGTAACGGAAATAATAAAATGTCAATTATGTTTCTACTACAAATGACAACTTAAAATACGTGAAGTAAATGTCATGGATGAAAATGATGATTAAACGTTGAATTAAGTATTTTACAAAAAACTATGATGGCATTTAATCGCGCTACATACGTTACTGTCCATTTTGACAAAATAGAGAAAATAAGAATCCCTAAAGAAAGCCCAACACGTCAAAATTGAAAATGTTGCAGACTCGGTTTGATTAAGCCTGATCAATAATTAATTACCAGAATATTCCTTGTTCAACATACCTGAAAGATTAATTTTGAGCATTTTTGTACAGGACTGTTTAATGGTTATCGATGTGTAGCTTCATAAAAATCTACCAAGTTGTTGATTGAGGAACAGATAGCGTAGAAATGATTCACCATGTTAAGCTCTGGCAGCAATTGTGGTTACCGAACCTGAACAATATAAATATAACAATATAAATACATATATAATGAACTACTATAGAGACGATGACGTTTCAATCTTATTCGTTTTTCAAGGCCTGGTGGCCTTATTGTTAAACGTTAAAGAACATATTCAACTATTTTTGTAGAAAATGATATAATTATCATTGCTATACAGTTTAATAAAAATATATTAGGAGGATTGTTCCTTTAAAAGCTCTGATATTCATGTTTGTTCAGCGGATCATTTTCTTAAATGAACACTTTATTATATAATTTTAAGCGAGAATTGTAGACCGGAACTATTTAAGCAATTTAAGTTTAGGACTTTCTATTTAACATTGTTGTACAGTTTTATCAAAATCTACCAAGTGGTTGTTGAGTAAATGTGGGTAAAAGTGTTTCCTTCTATTTATAACTCTGTCGGCAATTTAATTCATGTTTTCCTTGAAGATCGTTCAGCACGACATTATTGTTGTGCTTTTGGTATTTTTAGTTTCAACTTTTCGGCATTTTCTATATGGGTGGTTCCAATATTCCTACTTGAATAATGTTGAATCACCCTTAGGATATGTTGCCTGCTTTTTAAATTTGTCTTTTGACGTCTTATCTGTGATACGCAGGCTTCATAACCTCTGATCCCCTTTCAAAATTCCATTTTATTTAGTTCCGCCCATTGTTTTCTCGTTTAGGGCACACGCTTTTTATTACTTGGGGATCATACGCCGCTTTTCATGGAATGGCACGGAAGTGTCACATTGAAGGTTCCATGATAACCGCCGTATGAACACATCTGCGGATGTTTCTAAATTCAAAATTTTACTATTTCACGTTTAAATGTTGAATTCTGCTTAAGCCGGTGCTAGGGGGCGTGGACGGTAATTTGCACTTTCCAGTACCGTCCATGAACAGGCTCAATCAAACCGAGCCTGCAACATTTTCAATTTTGCCGTGTTGGGCTTTCTTTAGGGATTCTGTATTTATCTATTGTAAATAGTCTCATAAGGATAATTTCTGTATAGTTTCATAACTTTGGGCCATTCGACTTAGAATAACATGTCATTTATAGCCCTGGTGGCTATCGTTTTTCAAGAAATCGCAACTATTTGAAGGATTGTATATAGGGGACCGCCCGAGGATCCTTTTTTTTTTAAAATCAGATTAATTATTTTCAGGGCAGACAAAAGATGTATACACACATATATATTCAAGATTATCAACAACAGATGATTACAGATAAACTATAATGTTTGAAAAAAATATGCAAAGCAAATTAACAAAATAAGGAAAACTGCTTCAAAGATTGTTCATGGGGTTGTGTATTAGTAGTGCCATTCAAGGTCAGATAATTAATGTTCGTGTAGCCTCAGGCGAACATATTTATTTCAGTATTTTTTTAGGAAAGATTATTTTCAAAATCTGCCCCCTTTAAATCAAATTTTCCTTCCCTGATTTGTTTCATCACTATTGGCCAAGTGTTAAAGGAGGAGATGCTGTTTAAGCAAAAATGATATCGATGGACTCCAGTGAGTTAGATACATTAAAATTTCATTAGTTTTCATTTCCCCTTAACAGTGTCAGATTAGGTAACAACACACACATAAGAATTGTTTGCGCATGATCCGTAACTGATATATTGACAACATCCTGTATTCAACTTTGCGACAGTTATTCATAAAATTGGAGTGAAAATAAAACAAAAAATAATAAGAATGCCGGCATGATAATAATCGTTATGATTTTGTTTTAGTTATGAATGTGTTAAGTAAATTCTTAAAATACTCATGAGGATAAGCAAAGACATTGAGAGAGCATCTGATGTCAGAAATCATAAAAATCTATTTTCTGGCGTTTATAACTTACAATTCAAAGTTATTAAGCTTTTGCGTATCGGTATAACAATTTTATTGGTTATGTAATATATAACGTTTCAGTCATCTTATTTTTAAGTTCATTTTTCTTCTTGCAAGGTATGAAAATGTTGTGTTGAATAATGAAGTATTTTAAACTAAAACGCACTCTTCTCTTATTTACATTACGTACAAGTGTAATACAAACAACACTAATAAATAGACTAAAGCATGCTGCTATGGCAGAGGATTAACAATAAAAAATATATAAAAAATTAACAATGAATGGAAACAGAAAACAGTAATATTAGTCTTTTCTTCACTATCATTCGTTTAAAGAAATAACAAAAACATAAATGCAATACCAGACGTGCGATTTATTTTGCAGAGAGGAACAAATTCAACAGCAGTTAATGAAGCTAAGCAGCTTTGATATTGCAAAAAATAATATAACCAAATATCCACGAGATCTCAAGTGAATGTATACGCTTCTTTTCTTAAAAGAGAAAAACACAAAGACTAGTCTGTGTATTACTGTTTTGAAAATTAATTACGCCGGAAAGGAAAGACAAAAATATTAAGTATGCGAACCGACTCGCCCAGGAAAACAACAGAGATCAAAAACATTTAAAATAAATGAAATTTCTCTGAAAAACCTGTGCCCGTTTGTCAAATGTCAGATCGCTTGAATGTCGGGCCCTCATTCCTTGTGGATATAAAGTTATGAACATTGCTTATTCAATATTCATTATGACAAATCTTGCCATTGAAAACCATAAATAGATTTATCTAATTATTATTGTAAACATCTTTAAGTATGAATAATATAAAACAGTTAAATTCAACAACCTTATAGCATCATTTAAGCGCTTATAGCCAATACACATATAAAAGAAAAATTATACTCATATTTATTTTTCTTCAAAAAAAAACAACATAATTTTCTAAAATATTATCAAAACCCTACTACCAATTTTCAAAAAAGAAAAAAGATGTTTCTTAATGATTATATAATAACAATTGATACATGCATAAAATCTGATTTTAACTTATACAATAACGATTGATGTACATGTATGTATAAAGTCTGATTTTTACTTTTACATTTTCAGCTAATGTTTTAAGACAATTAAAAAACATTATGTGCATATGCATATATTTCCACCCTATTATCTTTACTAGAAAATGTTGCTTGTACTGAATCGTCTGGTAGAATGAATATTTCATACACATAAACCTTTAAATACTACACTATCAAGCACGTAAAACTCGTGCACAAGTACTGACCAATACTTTACATAATAAACTATACACGTTACGAATAGACAAATATTTCACGCTTTACTAACGAAACGCGTGAAATAGATAAAACCTTCATAAGATCTGGCTGTACAATTTTGTATATTGTGATTATATGGCCTTAGATATAACTATCAAACTAGGGTAAAACAGACGCTAAAATAATTTCAAAGATATGTGTATGCATTATATAAAACACATATTTAAGATAAAATAAATAGAAGTGTGGGCACGTTATCAGCATGCTTGAATGTTCTCGTGTCATTTATTTGAACTAATTACAGGCCAATTAGCGAAAAGATGGCTACGTTTTAAACATTTCATAAAACCTGTAGACTGTTTGACTCCCATTCCAATATGAAATAAAATTAAATAGCAACCCCCAAGCAAGAAGGCTTTTAGCAAAGTTGTTTGAACATTGTTTACGTTTATTGTACTGTTTCGGTAACTGATGAATTTCTATATTCGCGCATACCATATGATTTTGGCATACATTTTACTTAATTCTATGACGGCATGTCAGTACAAAAATAATTGTTTGCTGAAATTTGTTCTTCGGTATTTTGCATTATGAAAAAGTATACATATTGTATGAGCATTGTTTCAATTATATTTTTTGCAAACATACGCAGATGTAAATTATGTCTTCAACAAATACTGAAATATTATTCTGAAATCTGCGAGGAAAAGTGGAATTTAATTCACACAATGATTGTGTTATAAATCACATAGTATCGCTATAAAAGTGTTTCATTTAATGTAAACATTTTTACGTTAAGTGATTCTCTCTGTGTGACTTGTTATTATTGATGCTTGTGTAGCCTTTATGTAATTTTTCTTTATGATAAATACAACACTAACTAACTTACTTACATAGTATATTACCAACTTACGTTATTAGCACGTGTTTTTCATCTTCAACAACAATTGAATATAAAAAGTTGACATAATAATTTAATCATTGAGAAATATGCCATTTCTATAACAATGCCATGTGTTGGATTTTATATTTAACTATTCTTTGAATGATTACAGATAACAGAATTGAAAAATAACAACAAATATATTCCTTACATCATGCACAATATAATGTAACATAATATAATATAAAAATAATACTAATTATAATAATAATACAATATAATATTTATAATATGATTTGAAATATAGTTACCCTTTACAACGACACAGGAGTTTAATGAGCCCATTTGAAAAAAAATAAAACAAACCATAAAACAATGATATTACACTTGTTTAATAACACCATTTTAAGTTGCTGTAATTTGCATTATATACAAACAACGTACGTTAAAGCACGCTATCATTTGCGTTTTATTATAGGCGCGCCAACGAAACATGAAGTGATTTTTTAAAGCTCAAAAGCATTTTATTAATGTATTAAAAGTAGATGTCTTTGTGAATAACTTAAAGGCCATATCTTTCTCACACACAACAAGTTAAGCTTATTTAAGTAACAATTAACTAAGAAAAATCCTGTTATTAGTCTTATTTTAACAGGATATCAACCTCATTGAACCTATTGAAATGTATGTCTACGACTTATAAGACAATCTTTTCAATCAAAAATGTAAACGAGAAATATGTTAAGTAATGTCACACAAATAACTAAAATGTTTATACCCTATCTGATGCATTTATGCCTCACTTTGACAATGAAATAGAGAAAAACAAAATCCCTGAAGAAAGCCATACACGGAAAAATTGTAAAATGTTGCAGTCTCGGTTTCATTGAGACTGTTCAGGGACAGTACTGGAAAGTGCAAGTTACCGTCCACGCCCACGACACGTTACTGACAAGTCGTATATCCTTGTTAAATAGTTTAAATGCAATTCGTTCAACAGGTAAAATAAACTGGATTAAGTATGTGTATTTGTTAAAATATAAATATTTGTTAAAATATTTGTAAGTGGAAATTGTATGAATGATTTTTAATATCTAACAAGAGCGTTTGTCAAAAAAAAAAATTCTGTTTTCACTATTTTATTGTTACAAACGTGTTATTTGTGCCGTGTTTCGGCTGTAAAAATTCTCCTCGTACATTTAATCAGTGATGTTACATTTTCGATCCTTGAAGATCGTTCAGCACGACATTATTGTTGTGTGTACATGTTAGATGGTATTTTAGTTTCTTGTACTTTGCCTGTTTCAACTTGGGTGGTTCCAATATTCCTACTTGAATAGTGTAAAATCACCCTTAGAATATGTTGCCTGCTTTTAATTTTTTTTGACGTCTTGTCTGTGATATGCACGCTTCGTTACCTCAGATCCCTTTTCAAAATTTCATTTTATTTAGTTCTGCCCACAGTGTAGGGCACACGCATTCTTTTAATTGGGGACCATACGCCGCTTTACATGGAATCACACTACTGTGCCACATTGAAGGTTCCATGAAGAACGCCATATGAACACATCTGCGGATGTTTCTTAATTCAAAATTTCACTTTTTTGTGTAAAAATGTTGAATTCTGCTTAAGCCGGTGCCAGGGGGCGTTTACGATAACTTGCACTTTCAATACCGTCCATGAACAGGCTCAATCAAACCGAGCCTGCAACATTTTCAATTTTGACGTGTTGGACTTTCTTTAGAAATTTTGTTTTTCACTATTTTATTAAACAAAATCTTAATAGAATAGTTGTTATTTTCTTTAAAACATACTGCTATCATGATATATACGTGAAATAAAATTACTAATTTATGATCATATTAAATGTTAATACAATATTTGAATATTTAGTGTTAATAAAATTTTTGAAATAAGATTTAAATCCCAAAGTACATTGTATTGATTTTTTTTATCTCTTAAAGTATTGTCCCACACTTTTTCGGTTTAATTTTCCTTAAGCCAATTGGCAGTTATTCTTGCAGTCAAGGCAAGTATATCACGTGTCGAAGAAATCTGTACTTTACTAAGTGGCAGTACTTTTTAACATATCCTAAGGGTGATCCAACATTATTCAAGTAAAAGTAGTGGAACAACCCAACTACAAAATGCCAAATAGTCAAAAATAAAAATACCAAAAACACAACAATAATGTCGTGCTGAACGATCTTTAAGGATCAGCAATATAACATCTCTGATTGAAATGGGCGACGTTTTACAGCCTCCACACAGCACAAACAACGCTGATGTTGCAATAAAATAGAAAAAATAAGACTCCCTAAAGAAAGTCAAACACGTAAAAATTGAAATTGTTGCAGACTCGGTTTCAGCAAAAACAAAAACCAAGAAAGGACACAAATGTGTTACCACAAGGGCATGACGCAATAGCATGACATACGTATAAGAACAAGAGTAGGACGCCGCCTTAGAACGATCAACAGCATACACACAGCTGGGTTTTTTAATTTATCCGGAAAAATACATGCGACAATTATGTTAAAGATGCTATACATTTTACAGAATTTCAATTCAGAGCGTGAAAAAGCACAACCTATCCCTTTAAATAATAAATCCATTGATTTGAATTTGTAAATCATTTGGCAGGAATGAACGTTTTGAAGTATAACTGACTTCAACAATTGCAGAATGTATTAAAGTAGGAGCACATCTTAGCAATTTTAGATATTTCATTTATGGCAGGTTCTGAGTGCACTTGTCTTTTTCAATTATGCAAAACATGCAACGCTCATGTTCAAATCAATCAAGTCTGCTTATGAAATTTTGCAATTAATAAAGTTTACTTGTGATATTTGTTTACCTTTGAAATAAAGTTACTTTCTGTTATTTTTCATTTGCGTTAAAATATTCCAATATCTTTATCTGCATTGTGATATTGCATATTTGCAACAAATGCATAATAACAACATACATGAATAAAGTTTTTACACATATTGATAAAAATATATGATAATATTTAACACTTTAAGTTAATTTCGCATGACATCCCTAAAGTTTCATATAGTAATTCGGAGGGTTTCTTAACCGAAATTTGATAAACTGTACTTATAAGCTATCCAACCACCCTTGTCACTGATACATTTTGTACTTGTTTTGCTAGATTGATATTTTATACACATGTCATCAGTTACTTGACAACATTTACCATTAAACTTAAATATTTCAGAATAAAGTGTAAACCGGTTTTTTCACTAATGCCTATTTCTGTTGTAGGCAGCACAGCATACGAGATAATCATATTTGCGTCATACATTCAATATTGTTAAACATGTACATGAAACCAGACAATAATGAAAATACTTATCTTGAAATTTGGAGGCTTTCTCTGATATCTTAGATTATAATCTAATAATAAGAAATGTTCAAAATTGATAATCCCAATTACACAGTTTCTAACGATATTAAAAGTAATTTTGTAAACATACGCAAATAACAAGCTGACGAAAATCACTGTAGTTAAAATAATTGAATAATAATACAGACTAATAATGAATAAGAAATAAAGCTGGCGCACACTCCTAGCAGGAATTCTTTTAGCTATGTAAAAACTGTAAGTCATCATGATTGGTTATAATTATCATATCTTTTCCGAAAAACTGACATTGACTCTGTTCATACTAAGCACGACACTGGCCCGACTGTCACATGAACAGGTTATTTATATTTAGGAACAAATAATGCGGAAGCGCAAGCTGGTCTGGATCCACGCTGGTCGCAAACCCATTTTGTTGGTTTTGTCGTTACGTGGTGCAGCTGGCATTCTTTGACAATAAATCGACGGAGACCGAATCTGCAAAGGTACATGTTTACATTAAGATAATGCTCCTTTTTGTACAGGTTGTTGTTAATATTTCACTGTCAAACATTTCCTCCTTGAATGCCTTGATCTTGCATATGTTTGTGGTAGATATTATCGCGTAAATTCTCTTGCATTAGTTTGTGACTTCCAAACTTTGACTTCCAAAACTTTGATCGGCTACTTAATAAAATAAGCCTGTGACATAAGATTTAACTCATTCTTTCATTACTTAACCTTGTACTAACCCATTTTTGGTTTAAATAAATGTGTTTAAATGCACTGTTAAACCAAATTAAAAAAAAAACAAACAGTCTAAATCCTTAGATTAAACGCACTCATTTTTTTTTATAATTTACAAACCTTTAAAGATTAAGGTATGGCCCCCTTAATGGGCACTTTAAGAAACTATTCAATTAGATTTAAACATATGTCAAGAGTGATCCGAGAAACACATGAATAATGTTAAAAGATAAAAAAGTCAATGTAGAGTTTAACTCGAACAAACGCGCAAAAAAACCTATTGTTGAGGTAGAGAATGTATCTCAAGAGAAAGACATTGATCTAAATAGTTCTGTACTGCAGATTCAACTATCTTTACCAACATCAGCTTAATAGATAAACTGTCTTGGTGAACGTCCTGTGAACGTTGCCTTTACCCTGTTGATATCTATTCTTTCTTTTGTTTGGTCCTTGGCTTTTAACAAGCTTGTGTGCAACTAGAAATGAAATAGTTTGTTTGTACTTTTGACAGTGGATTTTTTAACCGTAACTACAAATGTAGGGCAAGAATGGGAGGTTAAGTATGTGTAATGATTACCTCCACAGTTTGCACATTTGACCAAGTTACAGCTTTCAATGTTTTTATGATTTATACCACATTTTGTCGACTCCACAGAGTAAAGTCACAAAAATCTTGACTTTTTTCAAAAAGTACTGGTGCCAGGTTATTCATGTCGAAACTATTTTTTCTTATATTACTCATGACTTTGAAATAAATCTTATAAGGGTTGACTTTATCTCAAGTACTTCTGCATGTGTCACATATTTTACGTTTGAATGATTTTGGCAGAGATATGACCCTTGAATAAAAAAGGAATTAATAAAGATTGTCCAGACTAACCCTCTGATACATCTGCAGTTTCAACAAAACTTTACAGAAATGATCGGTAGCTCAAGTACCTGCTTATATTACAAATGTTTTCCGGTTGAATGAATTTGGCCGAATTATGGTTCTTTTTTGTGTTGTCAGCTATTCAGAAGCTTGTTTGGACTACACCTCAGAAAGTGCCAGTAGTGCCAGTGCATTTTTATCAAAATTTACAGGAATTATCAATACCAAGTCTTGTTTTCCATGTCATCGGAATTTTTTTCGGTTCGACGATTTTTGTCAGAGTTATGGCCCCTTATTTTTTGTATTTTTTAAATATGTCTGGAAAACTTCTCTTATATCACTAGTGCAATTTCAATTCAACTTTACAGTATTTGATCTATAGCTCAAGTACTTGCGTATATTACACGGACTTTCCAATTGAATTATTTTGGTTGAGTTATGGCCCTTGAAAGAAAGCCTTTTGCCTTAAAAATTACTTTTGATATCTGCTACAAAGAAGCTGCAACATGCAATCGGCTATCTAGGAGGCAACTGTGATCACTGATCGCCTATATAGTGTGTCGTACACATTTTGTTGCGTGGGAACCGAACTAAAAGCATTTGCAACATTGTATTAGGTTTGAAACATATTCCTCAGTTGGAACGCTGAGGTAGCCAACTCGAAGTGACGACGGGATTGTAAGTGTAGAAAACGTAACTATGTGCAGTTTGTTTGCGTTTATGTGTCGTTTCTAGCTGAAGAAATATCCTTGACATTAGAATTCAGTTGTTCTGTCCGGACAACTTCTCGTATACTACTAATGCATTTTAAGCTAATGAACCTTGAATAAAAATACATTTTATATTATTAAACATTTTGTGTTTCTGGTAAACAGTAGCTGTATCATGCTTCAAAGAAGCCTTGGCATATATGGAACGAACTTTGCAATCACCTTTCAATACAACTGCCGAGGTGGCTATAATCTGGCGTTGCATGTTATCACTTATCGCTCTTGTTCTAATGTTTAAATACTCCTGACAAAAAGATAATTATAATAATTATATAAACACCATTTTTATTTGAGGGGACAAAAGGAAATCAAACTAATGACAGGTTAATGGTATTTGCTTTCATTTTAATTTCCATTTAATCGAATGAAGAACAATTTAAATTTTGGAAATAATGCCAATATAAAAAGCCTAAATACAATTGGCTGTACGTAGCCCTAGTATGCAATGGAACTAGAAAGGCAGAGCGAACAACAAAAAGCTATAAACAATGTCGTTTTAACAGTAATGAGGTAAACTCATTTGTTGTTCGTTTATTATCACGACTTTTCTGATATTTCAGTCTCATTGAAACCACGATGATGAAAAGTAAAGGATACGATGGTAAAAAAATGAAAAAAAAAATATAACCCTTCTTACAACCGTGTATAATTTAATAACCTGCAATTAGTCCACACAATTAACTTTCTGATTTGATTTAAATCAATTTTTATATAATATGTGTATGTTATTTCCCATGGTGCTACATGATATTTAGATGTTTAATCTCGTTCAGTTTGAGTTTCAGTTAAAAACTGTTAGACAAAGAATGTAAGAAATAATATAACAAATATTGTTTAACCTAAAATATTGCTATTGTGTACACAAGTCCAGTACAGACGTCTACATATGGAACAAGACATGACACATTTTGTTCTAGAACACTTGTTTAAAAAGGTAAATGTTTGCTGGTAATTTTAACAAACCTAATCGAAAAAATAATTTCACCAGCATAGAACGCGTTAGTGTGGACATTCTGAACTAGATTTTTTAAAATACAGAAAAACAGAATATCTATATAAAAAAGGCACATATGGGTGGGGGCGATATTGAAAATGTTGCAGGCTCGGTTTAATGGAGAAAATGTTCGTCATTTCTCATATTGACACATTGTTAAAATTATATTTTAAATGATGTTTAATGTCGTTCACTTTAATTTCAATATAGCAAAGAAATAAACTCTAATACTTATAAAAGTAATCATAACATTACTTATACTAAATTACTACAATACATATGTTTGAGTAATCGAGTAATCAAAATATGCCATTACTGAGAACAATGTTTTATAAAAGTTATAATATCATTTTACAGCGAAATGAATCATAGAAAGGAATTAGAACGAGCATAATAAATATACCTTTCCGTAGGGATACAGTGTTTTGGGAGGAGTTTGTGTTTTGTTTTGAAGCTTGATTATGAAACATATGTCAAGTTCGAAATCAGTGTCTGTAAGCTGTATCCGGTACTTTACGGAATTGGCTCTGTGATATTACACCTAAATGCAGAACAGAAGTAGGGTACAATTGGATGTGTTACAAAATTATAAATGTTCTTTTACTATCTTTAATAAATTTCACACGCACACGCACGCAAACACACATATGCGCAAGCACGCACTCACATACAGCAATACTGAAAATCTATAAATTAAAAACAGCAAATGTGCACCCACAATAATAAATATATATAATTTCTGCTTAAACTTATGATTTACATATACATGTATTGTTGTCGTACTAATTATAGGACCATGGTATTATAACTCTATTCCTAAATATTTTTGGCCGAAAAATGACCACAAAACCTCATCACTATAACACGCCGTTCACAAAAATGTAGGAATCTCCCCTTAGCTAAATTCCGGAAAGTACAGCAAGTAACGGAACATTATATTAATTGTAAAGGAACATAACAAATTTTGAAGTTTTCTTACATATAGACTTGTTACTTGCAATTAGTATATGTCCAAGAGAAGTGTTACTGTATACTTGTTTTGAAATTGGTGTGAGGCTGGATATAAAAAGTCATATCGTTTAACTTATATTCTGTCAGTGAACAATATAAACTTTTATACATTCATAACTAAAAAATAAACAAATTTGTAGCAATTCTAAAATACAATGATTGTAACTTTTTACATCACAATAACTACAACATTATGTATTTCGATAACCTATGTTATAACGTAAGGAAACAGGTTAGTTGAATAAAATGAAAACCAGTTTTCATTTTATTTTCATTTTTATTAGTAGCCAGTGTTTTCTTACATGATCACAACGATATAAAAAATCGCTTAATGATATTTTGCGTTAACTATATATAGCCGCAAACAAACTAAAAAATCTAAGAAATAAACAGTAAGCTTATAACATTGTATCAAATAAATTTACACTTGACCGAATTACAATCTAATTGATACATATCCTCTCTGCTTCCCTGATAGAATCTAATTATATTAACTCGAACTTAGTCTTGTAACTCATCAAGTAAGAATGTATCTTAAGTTCTAGAGGGAAAATAACTGGATATTTGAAAGAGTGCGTTTATGGATGACTTATTACATTATCTTTATCAACAGATTAAGCTTATATTTCATAGATAAAGATGAGAGAAACGGTAACGATGATATATATCACTATTTTCGAAACTGGTGAATATGTAACATCAAATATAACGTTTTTGTTAGCAACGATATAATCACATACTCTTTTGTCTTTTAGCATATTATATGAACCGGATTTGACGATGTTAAAGGTTATCGTAAGCTGATAATTTGACTTGAAGATACGACTGTAAAAATGCAATACATGTCGAGTTAATGCCGTTGATAATGCTGTAGATATTATTAAGTAAAACCAGGTCATTAAATATTTTATTTTCTATTTCATTTCTTCCGTGAATTTTGACAAACAAATTATTTAAACAAAAATTGTTTGGAAACATTTAAATTTAGTCATCGATGTCAAAGACCTTGAACACATAATCGTAGGTATAATCAATTTAAATCCAAATATTCTACTCATGGGAAACGATTGCAATTACATTTGTTGATACCACCACAAGATGGTGAATTACTTAGTTGAATTTAAGTTTTCTTTATTGATAGCCACGGTTAAATTTATTGTCAATCATCTGTTTTCTTCCTCTTAGAAACAGATACAAGCGAGTTATTTCGATTAAATGAAGAAGAGAAAAAAACACAGAACAAACACCAACAAGAGTATGCACCGCGTTACATAATTGAAAATACATTTTTCTGCATTCTATACACTTCTTAAATATAATGCCTGGGTAATGTTTCAAATTTTAGTTTCTTTCAAGAAAAAGTTTGTAATTTTCTTTATACAAGACACGCAAGGTTTTACTCACGCGCAAAATGGCTGTGAAGGATAGCCGAAAAAATTCTGCTAGACGAATGTCTTCTAGACTAGACGATACGCGCAGTTGTTGAAATAAACAGGGAAGCGTTACGACATAAAAAAGCCATTATGTCAGTGCTAGTAGACTGTGATTGGACGGTACACTACAGTCAATGTCGCATTGTGCCAGGAATCAAACACCAAGTATCTTATTAATATTTAGACTGTGTTGCTCGTCATGGTTCATTATAATGCCTTAAACATTAATTTATTAGTCATTTAGCAATTAAACGATTGATTTACTTAAAATAAGCAAATGACAAACGACAAACATCAAATTTGAACATAAACGTAGTATAGAAGACATTAAAGGCATCAGACTAGTAACCAACTCTTACCAAATAAAAACGCACATGTGTGACCTCACTTTACTATACAAAATACTCTCATAAGAAAATACAAAATTTTAAAAGATTGATCTTGTTTCCTAGTTATTTAAAGTCAACAAATATATATTGACAAATTCAGATTTTTGTACCGTTCTTACACCGATGCGTGATGTCCAAATGCGAAACATTTCCCCCTTTTAGATGAAGACAGAGTGTTTATGCATGTTTTAATTTTAGCCTGGTTAAACGATATTACATCTCGGTAAATTACAGACAGTTGCACAGGTCATTAGGTGTATACGAACATAAGGAAACATTGTATTTCTATTTGAAGAAAATGTAAATAAAAATGTTTTGCAACAAAGACAGAAATTTAAATTGGTCATGAAGTGTAAAGCTGGTGGTTTTGTGTTTTTTGTTTATGTTTTTATGTAAATGCATATTTTCATTGACTCGAAAAATAAATCGTGTCAATCCGCAGTAAATCATGCGCCTTATTAAATATCATATAAAAGAATCGGCTCAATTGATCAATTTTACCAGCTTACGAACGACCTTTTATCTTTTCTTCAAGTCATAAATTAGCCCACACTTTATGAGACATTTAACCGAAATAGCCATGTTCTGATCCGAAAAAAAAAATCACTTTCTAAATTGCTTTGTTATATAATGATAATCAAACATGATAAATGTGATGAGTAAGGACGTCATTGCAAAAGATTTATTGCTAAAAACAATATGTGCCAACACATAATTATCGCTACATATCTGGTGCAATATTATTATGTATACTAATTTATGTAAATTGCCAATTTTTAATTTCCTTATACACTTCTTGTGTAAATGTAGAAACCGGAGAAATTCTTATAAAATCCAGATAAGGCATAAGTTGACCGTATAGTAGTTATTTAGGTTACCCACCGTGTTATATCGGTAAGAACATTCGTTTCAAGTGTAATATTCATAGGTCACTGTAATAGACGAACGGGTATTGAATTACACTAGTGTGATGACAGTATGAATCAAATCCCTAACGGAATGAAAATGTATGTTATACATAAATATGCATATATTTATATAATTGAGAAATATCAATAATATGGTTGAGCATGCAACACTACATTATTGTTGTGTATGCATGTAATGTGGTATTTGAAGGTTTGTTTTCAACTTGGGTGATTCCAATATTCCTACGTGAATACTGTATAATCACCCGTTGGATATGATGTCTGCTTCTTAAATGTGTATTGTGGCGTCTTATCTGTGACATGCAGAACTCATAACCTCAGATTCCCTTTCAACATTCCATTTTACTTCATTCCACCCATTGTTTTTTCAGTCAAGGTACACATTTTTTTTACTTTTCACCGAATGGCAGTAACGTGTCACACTGGAAGTTCCTTGTTTAACGCCGTATGAAAACATCTTCAAAACCTGGTGTGTCTTAATTCAAAATATCACCATTTTCATATTGAAATGTAGAATTCTGCTTAAGCCGATGTCAGGGGGCGCGGACGGTAACCTGTACTTTTCAGTTCCGTCAAAGAACAGGTATAGTCAAACAGAGCCTGCAACATTTCGTCGCCCTATTCTAAAAATGGTGTATCTACAATTTCCTCTTTTTTGGGAAAAAGGGGTTAAAGGTTTGTCATGTGGTCGATATTCGTGTTTTTGAATATCGTTTTCATGTATCATTTTGTCCTTGTATTTGTATATATATCTCTTGTATTTGTCTGTTTACAGTCCGATATACAATCCATTATCCCATATCATCCCTATATCATTCCATTTCATCATCTCATTATAACAACTAATTTCTCATATTTCATTTTGACATTATTTGCATGCCGGGCCTCAGTTTTTACAAACTTCCCGGAAAATCCACCTCACGCATGCGCACTTTGATATAAATATTTCCTTGGTTTGCGCCAGAAATTGTTGTCTTATTTATTTATTTATTTATCAAGGCGTATGTTTATGTCCTTACAGGCATAAACAGACCATTCATACATTAGAAAAGGACCATACGACATTGGTGGCCAGTGTGGATTTTTATGTTTGGATTGGTATTTTTCATGGTACGAATTTATTTGGGACGAAACAACGAACACAGAACAGTGACGTAGGGAATTCCCAACTACAGCCAATCAGAACGGCTTTTATATTTTTGGTTTACTTCCGGTGACCGGGTACTCCCGAGGAATTCCTTCAAAACAAACAAAAGTTTCAACTAGTTATTTTTCTATTTCTTTTAAAGAGCTCAAACATTTAATTAATTAAAGGTACTTATTCTTATTTATATATCAACGTTGGATCATTCACTTCTTCGGACCATTTAGACTACAGCAATATATTTCTGGACTTTGAACATTTGTAAACAAACAGTGTAATTTGTAAATTCTTTAAATTCAGTGTTTACATATTTTTGATAAGTGTCTTTTTCAATTTAATTAGTATCAAGTGCCATTTTATTGTTATATTGTAAAATGTAGATCTGGGTTGATTTTTTCATTTATCTATATTGAGTGGTGTAAAATCTTGATCAAGATCTACATGTGAAAATCAATTTTTGTTTTGAACCAGAGATATACATGTATATTATTATTTGATTTTGTATATTTTAGGTTGAATTCCACAAAGCCTTGTACTTCAGGCTTCTGTAATATTGATTTTATCCTGTTGCTGGCTTTTTGAAGATTGACACAGACATGTAGACACAGCATTTAACTATCAGGTGGTTGGTGAGCTAACACTCTGTCTCTTTTATCTTTCATCTTGGTCTGAATAACTAGTGTATTACACCTGTCCCTATTTGAAGTTAATTCCACCCAGTCTGGTATTGTCCATTTACTGTAATAAATCCTATATTACCCCAGATATTATATATCCAACAGCTGAATTATTTCAAATCCTATATAAGCAGGATTTGCTTGAGTTTTGCCTGAAGTAAGCATGTAGATTGTATAGTTTAGCACTTATAATAATTTTTATTATATAGGAACAGATCATTGTAGTTAACTTGTGAGTAAATATAAATAAAGTATACAAGTAGGTTTGAAATATTTATTCTTTGGTTAGAATAAATTGTTCAACCCGGGCAGTTAAAATCAATTATATTTAAAATTCTGTAAACTTAAAATAGCATTTCATTTAAAATACTGCGACGGTATCATGTAGCCGGTAAAAAGATTTGAAGTGAAATATTTATTCTTTAATTAGAATAAATTGTTCATTTTTAAATCTTGTTATTTTTATACACAGTTTGTGAGAACCGACACTAAACTTCTTCTTCATTTTCGAATAGTGAAGTGTTTTGTGCAAATGGTAATATATTTTCTTATATAGAATTATTCTATATTTACAAGAATTTAACATATATACAAATAGCAAATCAATTGTTGCTATTGTATCACAGTTGAAAAATTGATAATTTGGGTTCTACTCATTTAGTTATTATAGAAAGTCTGTTTATAGGCATATTATTTTACTTTATGAACTGAAAATTAAACGTTTTGCGTTGAAATAATTGTCTAAATCAGAAGACAGAAAATTTACACATTTATTTATTCCGGTTAGCTTTGTGTGTACTTGTATTAAGTTGAGTCCGTGCCTGCAAGGAAATTTATAGATAATCTATATACATGTAAGTTAGGTCTTTGGGATTTTTTTTCTGATATTGTATAGAGTACTGGACTGAACATTGTTTGCAATACAGAATTCCTGCATATAATTTCACAAGCCTGTGTGTCTCTTGCAATTACCATAAATTAGTTGAAATTTATATATTATAGCAAGTAACTGAACAAGTGTCTGTGCATTTCACAATATAATTGTATAGACTTGTTACCTGTAACTTGACAATCTTAGGTGTTTGTTATTTATTTAGTAAGTTAAGCACTGAATATTATTCAGTTGAATTTAATACTGCTTTATAATAGAGACTGAATATCAGTGTTATTAGATCTATTGTTTTACAAACTTTGATCTAATTTACTGTATCTGGTACATATATTATTCAGGTGACCTTGAAATTGTGTGTAATGTATGGTGCACTGTGTGGGCCATAATTTGAATAAAGTTGATTGATTATTTTCAAGTCTTTGTGTTTTTCTCTCGAAATAAAATTGTTTTATTTCTATTGTTTGTTTTTTATTACATCTATATAGACCTAAACTGGTTACTGATGTAAATCATTTTTTTTAGTGTATGGTGTATAATTTGGGCCATTTGAAATCCTGAATTTTAAGTCACGTTTTTTTTTTTTGGTCCAATCCATTTTTTTTTTTTTTCTCATCATGGCGGATGGTACAACTCAGTCCTTAGACTATTCAGATGCAGATCTGGAATTTTTTGCTAGACAGTTACAAAAATCTGGTAAGTTTCAAGTTAATGCAATGGCAAGTACACCTCATACAGTACACTCAAGTCATACATTTAATGTTACACCTACTCCTATACGGGAACATATCAGCAGAACAAGTACACATCAGGTTCACTTTCCTCCACCTATTTATAGCATTCCTCCACCCATGCCTAACCCTCAACCATACTTGTCTTTTGTGACAAATAGGGACTTGGTACATGCCCGTATCCCTGAGTTACCTTCTTTTTCAGGAGATGGGAAATACAACTCGTCAATGTTCGAGATATGGCGCTATGATGTCAATTGTGTCATTGATGAGGGTAATTATCCACCATTTATTATCAGGGAGGCCATTCGTAAATCTTTGAAAGGCAGTGCCAGAGGTGTTCTTTTGCATTTAGGTGAAAATGCCACTGTTCCTGAGATCTTGAATGAGTTAGATGGCATTTATGGTAATGTTCATTCAACTGAAAGGTTGAAGGAACAGTTTTATAATGAACAGCAGAGGGTGGATGAGTCTGTTGCTGACTATAGTTTGCGTCTGGAGAGGTTGCTCAGCAGGATACCATGCAATCTTTATAGGATGTCCAAGGATGAGATGCTGCGGGGTAGGTTGTGGTCAGGCCTTCGTGATATAGAGCTTAAGAATGCCTCTCGATTTCTTTTTCAGAAGGACCTCAACTTCAATACTCTTCGAAAAGAGTTGAGAGCCATTGAGGAAGACTTACGCTTGTCTCGGTTAGCCACTTCTCTCCCTCTTCCACCCAAGCAGGCAGCCCCTCAGGCCAATGTTTCTTTACCTTCTACTCCTAATGAGTCTGTTCCTGCACAGCAGTGTGTCACTACTGTAGATAGTAGACTTCTCCAGGAAATAAGGGCCCTTTCTAAGCAGATGGAAGGCATGGAGTCCAGGCTGTCTAGTATGGAGAAGGAACTCAAGGGCTTGAAACAAGAGAGATCTTCCACTCAGGATGTCAAAGCCTCTGCCAGTCCTTTAAAACTACAGTCGACCTCCATCGCAGGGCAGATGAGAGGTCATACTTCCCCTTCTAATGACCCTGCTTTCTACATTTCCTCTAGTTGGCTCTTCTAATGAATCTGAAATTCTTATAAATGGTACTTCTACTATAGCTTTGATAGATACTGGCTCTATGATTTCATCTATTGGAATTTCATTCTTCAAATCTTTAAAGCCTCAGCCTGTCATGTCACAGTTGTCAGATTTTATGTTGGATATTTCTTCTGCTAATGGTTCTAAGGTACCATATCTTGGATATTCAGTTCTTGATATTACTTTTCCTTCTCTTTCATCACAATCTTTTTCAGCTCCTATTCTGATTGTTCCAGACACAGAGTACTCCAGCAGAGTTCCTTTGATAATAGGCACCCAACATACTGAATGTTTTTGAAGTCATCAAGAACAGAATCAACATCATCTCCACTTTCAGACATCATATCTTCCTTGTCTGACATTTGTCACCAAACCTGTTACTCTTCTTTCATCATCAGACTGTCATTGTGAAGCCTTTTGAAACAACAACACTTGAGGGAAAGGTGAGACATATTGGCAACACATGTAATCTGGTGTTACAGAGTCTACTGATTCTCTTATGTTGAATGTGTCCCTAGATTGGTTAAATTTACAACCTGGTACTTCTTTTTGCAGGGTTCCAGTACGTGTTTGTAAACTTGACTGCTAGAGCTATTACCATTCATCCAAAGAATGACTCTTTGTAACTTACATGATGTGTCTGTTGTTCGCACCATTGATCCTTCAGAGGGCGTTGCTGATAAATCCCACAATTCAGACAAGTCTCTTGATGACCTTGGTATTTCTATTCCCACTGAAACTTTTAACTTCTGAACAGCAGGTTAAGGCAACTTCCTTCTTCAATCAGTGGAAACATATTTTCTCCTCTGGGCCTACTGATCTTGGTTCTACTGACTTGGTCGAACATGAAATCAATCTGTCTGATCCCACACCCTTTAAAGACCCTTATCGCCGAATACCACCAGGGATGTTTGAGGAGGTACGTGAGCATTTACGAGACATGATTTCCGCAGGAGCGATCCGTGAGTCCAAGAGTCCTTTTTCTCTAATGTTGTGTTTAGTAAAGAAAGAAGGACGGGTCTTTTTGCGTTTTTGTATCGATTACGCGGAAACTGTGACAATCAGGGGATGTCTTATGCCCCCTTCCTCGCATCGACGAAAACTAAGATTCTCTCATAGGTTCCACTATTTTCTCATAAGCTCGACCTACGCTCAGGTTACTGGGCAGGTCCCCAGTCAAAGAATCTGATAAGCAAAAGACTGCCTTTAGTGTTGGGCCTCTCCGGATTCTATGAGTGCAACAGGAATGGCTTTTGGTCTTACCAATGCCCTGCAACGTTTCAGCGTCTGATGGAGCGTTGTATGGGCGAACTTCACCTTTGTGACTGCTTTTGATTTATCTTGATGACATTATCATCTTTCTGATTCTATTGGATATCATTTCCGTCGCCTTCAGTCTATTTCTTTCAACGTCTTGAGATGCACAATCTTAATACTAAAGGGTCCAAGTGTGAATTCTTTAGAAGCCGCAAGTCCAGTATTTGGGGTCAATTGTTAGTGCTGATGGTGTGAAGACGATCCTGAGAAGATTGAAGCACTCAAGACATATCCTGTCCTAAATTGCCTTAAGGAGTTGCGTAGCTTTTTAGGTTTTCTCAGGTTATTAACAGGAGGTTCATTAAAGACTACGCCACAGGATCGCCAAACCTTTGAATGACCTTCTTATTGTATTCTCCACTGCAAAAGTTTCTTTCTAAAGAAATCTAAAGTTCCTTTCAATGTTGGGGTGCAGATCAGCAGAATCTTTTGTTCTTTGATAGATAAACTTTCTTCTCCTCTCAGTCTTAGCTTTTGGCCTGACTAACAATAAACCATTCATTCTTAATAGTTGATTGGCAGTACTAGCGTTTTTGGGAGCGGGTCTTTACCCAGGTTTGGGTGCTGGATGGTAAGGAGCCATGTTATTTCCTATGCCCAGTAGGGGTTTGGAGAGCAGGAGAAAGACATATCTGCTCACAAACAGATTCTTGGGCTCTTTAAGTGGTCCTGTCTGTGAATAAGTTCATGATTACTCTATGGTATTCTGTGGAAAGGTTAGACAGACAATAACCCAACTTACTATGTGTTTTCAATCTGCCGAAGCTTGGATGCACCAGTTCACAGGTGGTTATCCCCTTGTCTGCCTTAGTCGACATCAACTTGCGGTAGCAGAGCTGGTAAAGAGAACATCGACGGGGGCCCGGATAACCCCTGTCTAGAATTCTTCGCTTCTTCCTCTCCTGATTCTAACATTCTCCTTTCAAGATGCTGTAAGGCCTCCTTTCTCTGTTTTACATAAATCTGAAGGGTCCAGGTCAACTTCCAGCCGGGGTAGAATGTATTTCTTTTTAACCAAATGTTCTTTCTCTTAATCCAGAGACGAGGATCGAAGTCGGGGAAGCAGCCTTAAGTTTATTGATTGGAAGAAGGAGCAGGCAAGATGATCCAACACTTTCCGTTTAGTTAACTCTTTGAAATTGGTCATAGGTTAACTGAAGCGCAAAAGTCCAGCCATGAAAGGCAAGGTTCGGATCGGGTTTCCTGGAAGGAAATGGAGCAACTTTAACTTTAAGGATTCAATTCTTACCGTAAAGGTACTTCAAATGGTTATCGCTGTTACTCAGCTTGTTCTCGCCTGAACATATGCTTGATTTCAGCTTCTCAGGGTTTGGCATGATGAAGGCAGGGGACACTCAAGGTTGTACAGAACGATTTCCTTGGTTCCGTTCACGTTTTCCCCTTTTGGCCTCAGTTAGAGGCAGTATATCGAACACAGGGGTTCGAAACTGCCCCCAGATGTTATCCGGAGAAAGTCATTTGGATGGCTGCTAAGCGTTAAATCCTATTCAGTCGAGTTATCCAATGGAAATTGTCTGTATGGATTTTCTTTCTCTGGAGATGTCTCGGGGTGGTTATGAAAACATCTTGATCATTACTGATATTCATCGTTTTGCTCAGGCTATCCCTGCAAGAACCAAACTGCACATACTACCGCTAACTTCTCTTTGAAAATTTCGTTTGTCACTATGGTTTTCTAGTCGGTTCCATAGTGATCAAGAGCGAAAATTTTGAAAGTGAAGTTATCCGGGGTTGTGCAAGTGGCCAATATTACCAGGACTACTCGTATCCATCCACAGGGTAATGGGATGCCTGAGCGGCTTTAACGAAAACCCTCTTGAAAGTTGGGGACCCTAGAAGATGACAAAGAAGGTCAATTGAAGTCCCATGTTCACGCTCTTGTCCATGCCTATTAACTCTACTCCCCATTCTTCTACTGGTTATTCTCCCCACTTCCTCATGTTTGGTCGCCACCCTAGGCTTGCCATCGATGCGTTTCTTGGCATCGAACCAGACAAATCTCCTGTCAAGGACCATTCTTACGTCTCCGGTCTCCAGAACAGACTCAAATTTGCATATTCTGTTGCACTCCGAGAGGCCAAGAAACAAGGCAAGAAACATAAAAGGTACTATGACCTCCGTGTGAGAGAAGCGGAATTGAAGCCCGGGGATCGAGTACTGGTCCGAAATGTAGGTGTTAGGGGAAAATCCAAACTTGCCGATAGATGGAGAGAGGATGTTTACACCATTTCTTAGCCAGCCCACCTCTGGAATTCCCATCTATGAGGTGAAGAAGGAGAACAGCAAGGAAAGGTCCAGGGTTTTGCACAGGAACCTTTTACTTCCTTTATGGGATGCCCTTTGTGTAAAACAACTGAGTCTTATACAAGCCAGCTTCCTCTGACTTACATTCGGATCAGAACTCTTTCTCCAATCCCTCCTCTGATATTTCCCATTACAGCTCCGTTAGATTCAAATCCCTCACTTACATCAAGTCCATCAAATGTTTCACAAAGCAATTCTTCCACAATACATGATTCTAACAATTGTATGTCAACTTCTTTTACAGGAACATCAAACAGCAAACAAGATGCCACGTCAACAAATAAAACATCTTATTCTATTACAGGTTCTAAATATGTCATTCCTGCACTGAGAAATCCATCTAAGGAGAACAACAACAATTTACAGAGGCAGAAGCGTACTAGAAAGAAACCCGGATGGATGCTAAATGACAACTGGAAATTAGATTAATGCTTTTCTTTATAGTCTAGGTGTGTTTCAACTTTGAAGCTAGGCGTTGCTTAGTACCTGATGTGTTTCGTTTTATGTTTTATACCATGTACCATATATTTTACCTTGATAATTTATAAATGTACTTTACAGTACTTTAGAAATAAAGGATTTATTGTTGAGAGTGCACCTCTTCAATGAATTCACAGTTCTACTGATAAATTAAAATTTTGTTTCCGCGTGACATATATTTTTTCGCGATTCGCGGCATACGGTATTTTTTGTGGAACATGGCTTGAGTTTAAGGTATTTTGCCCGGGTATTATATATTTACTCACAGGTTGTAATTGCCTTAAGTATTTAGATTTAGTTATGTAGTACCCCTAGTAGTTTAGTTACTTTATGGTCTAAGCTTACTACTTGCAATGTCTGATTCAAGCTCTTCCTCTTTAATATTTTATGAATGTCGGGGCGACATTCCCCAAAGTGAGGAAGTATGTCATGTGGTCGATATTCGTGTTTTTGAATATCGTTTTCATGTATCATTTTGTCCTTGTATTTGTATATATATCTCTTGTATTTGTCTGTTTACAGTCCGATATACAATCCATTATCCATATCATCCCTATATCATCGTCCATTTCATCATCTCATTATAACAAACTAATTTCTCATATTTCATTTTGACATTATTTGCATGCCGGGCCTCAGTTTTTACAAACTTCCCGGAAAATCCACCTCACGCATGCGCACTTTGATATAAATATTTCCTTGGTTTGCGCCAGAAATTGTTGTCTTATTTATTTATTTATTTATCAAGGCGTATGTTTATGTCCTTACAGGCATAAACAGACCATTCATACATTAGAAAAGGACCATACGACAGGTTCAAGACTTTGTAACTTTTATTAAATAACTCCTAACAGTGTGGACTTCTGGATTGGTATTATTTATGTCAACATGTGATGAAAGCACTTTATTATATACCCTTATAATTTGCAGTGATTGAAAAAAAAAATATTTGGAGATAGACCAAAAATCTTTATTTTTAGATAAAAACATTACTCTAAAAATGAGTTTGCGGAGATATGACAAAGTAAGGCTGAAATTGTAAATACTTTTTGAGTTAGCATTTTTAAGAGTAATAAATTTACTATAGAATATTAGTAGATTTTTATATTCTAAAGAACATTTTAAGCCAGAGTGGTTGAACCGCTGACACTGAATCACTTTATCTTTGTAAATTACTATGTCAAAGTGTAAATTCATTCACGTGATCTCTAACTTGGGCCTTTCTCGATAATGACAATATATAGTGTGCCATAAAAAAAGGAAAACAAAATTTCACAAAATTTTTAATCAATGAACTTGCTAAAACAAACTGACATATTTTGTACCATTATGAAAAATGAAATCATTGTAACCATCTCTAATATTTTAAATGAATACATATCCTAATTATATTAACAAGAACACCTTTTTTAATTCACACAATTAAAGTCAATACCACATGCATTTATACCGCCTCCCAAAGTCTCAAGTATTGTTGGTGGTTTAATATCAGCGTATGAAAAAATATCTGCTCAAGTTCTTAACAATCTTTCAAGATTGCAAAATCGTCGTTTTCAAGATTTTACATCCAGTGAATTTTGCGATCTCCCATTTTGGTGTTTGTCGCACAACGTAGATACTGGACATTCTAATAATATCGTCCATGAACAGGCTAAATCAAACCGAGCCGGCAACATTTTAGATCATGCCGTATTGTGCTTTAAGAATTCTGCTATCATCTAATAAATATAATCATTGATGACCCGGAGAACACTGAAACTCGCATGCAAACTTAAAATCTATGTTTGGACAAGACAGTGGTATTCCAATCCTATTGGAATGTTAAATATCTAAATCTTTTTTGAATATTTTAAGACTTGAAACAATGATTTATCTGATGACAAGTCAAAATTTCCCCACAGACTTGATGTTGTTGATATAAAATTCCATAGTTTTGTGGAAGTTCTGCTAACTGCAGTCACAAGTTCTAAGAGACAACATTTCTGTAAGGACAACGTCTGATAATATAAGTAAGTCTGACCTGAAATGGACAAAATAATAACATTAACAATTAAACAACAACAATGTTCGATACTCCAAATAGTTCCAAATAGTTCATACGAATATCCGAATATGGCTATCCGAAATTATGTGATTGTCAAATTTTGAGAAATATATATAAAAGAATCATAATACGATGAAAAAAATACTAATGCAAAATATTAATTCACTTATAAAACGTATAAAAGCTAAAATATATTACTTACATTCTTCAGAAATCATTTTTTAACTGTTACTTTCCTAGTTAGCTGGCTGATTTAGATACTATTGTTGTTGTTATCACTGGAGTTAGAACAATTATATTGTCAGGCCCCTTCAGGTCACATGACATATAATTTTCAATTTGATTGGCTGGCACGAAAGATTAGCCTAAAGTGTTACATGGGTGGGAGATACGACGAAAAAAGGTTAACAGCAAAGCTTTCCATTGGACATAGAACAAAATACAGACGCTATATCTACAAAAGTATGACGTAAATCTTTACATGTTTTGTTTTGAAGATAGAACAAACTAATACTAAAATAATTGTGCAGTTATCTCATTTTTGGTAAAAATGGAGTTAGGACATTTTTAGAATAAGGCGACGATTTTCAATTTTGTCGTTTTGAGCGTTTTAAGGGATTCCGTTTTTCTTTACTTTCCTCTTCTTATTGTGTATGTTTAAATGTTTGTGGCATTCCAGGGATAAAATATCAACATAACAAACAACGAAAAATCACATACATGTATATGAGTTTTTACATAAACCCAGTGACCCCAAGGTGGACCAATGTTGACCCCAGGGGCATGATTAATATCAGTTTTGCAGTGGTGAATGTCGTTTGTTGCCGTGTTAAAATAACGTGTAGACAACAGTATTATAATATTACTGAACAAGCAAATCGGTGATGTTTTTGTCTTTATATATTGAGTTCATGAGTTCATTTTTTTGTTTGTTGCTTTTTTTTTTGGTCAAGTAAAACCTACCTATACAATCAATAGGAAGCCTACATTACGTTAAATACATTGTAAAAGTATATTTTCCTCAATTTAATTGAAGACAGAAGAATATTTTAGAGGCCAAGTTAAGTACAGTATATTTGAATTAATGATAATTGAACATATTGAGTCATTCACACAATCGTTTTTATTACCACCACAATAACTAAACTAGGAGTTTTTATATAAATTTTACGATGAGAAAAGTATAGTAAGCAGATTTATTTCGAAATAATCCTGCAGGATTTTCTTAGAGAAGCCGTGAGGAAATGTTTCAATTAGTGGGTAATCCTGTCAAAATAAGTTTATTTGATTGAATGTTCTTAGTTTATCTTTCCTAAACCTTTCCTAAATAAGATAACTGTATTTTATATTAGATATATTTTTTGCTCTCAGTTATATCACGTTTGCCCTTGATATTATGGAACAACTTATATTGTGTGCATTTTCCCTTCATTATTTCGTAATGAAACTAATCATGTATTAACAACAATCCATACCAATATCTGTTTAATACGTTAATACTTTATAGCTTTTGGAAATTCTTTCGATAATTTTAAATGATTTAATATAACCTATTGTATTTTCAACAGAAACTTCTAAGAAGTAATAAGCCACCATGGTATATTGCTAATATTTTACTTTTACTTTACAGGCGTTGTTATTATACCCACGTAAGGTAAGTAGGTAAAGAAGTAGGTAAAGAAGAATAGATAAACCCAAAGAGGAAAATATGTTAGAATTTAGGTAATTGAAAAGACTCCGTCCATAAACAGATCAAAAGCAAGTCTGCAACAGTCCCCGTCTTGTGCGTTCTTTCCGAATTATGTTCTTCTCTATCTACTCAAATTAAGTATCAGCATTACAAACAGCCATATTCTCATTAAGCTGTCAGCTGCTTCGTCCAATTTAACATTTAAAAGTTGAACTTTATCGAGAATTTTATATTGTTTAAAATGAAATTGTAATGCTTGCAGCTAAAGTCTAAACTAAATTTCGTTCCAGGCTTCGTATTCAATTTCGGAAAATTGGTAGCCTTGCGAGCAAACATATTGTTGATATTATTGTTTTGTTACACGGCATAATAAAACTATATTGCAGGTTTGGTTGAATCAATCTGTCTGTAGACGGTTATGCCGTCCATGCCCCTACCACTGTATTAAGCAGTGTAAAATATTAACATATATAATGGTGAAATGTTTCATTTAAAAACAAATGTATTTATATCTAAGCGATCATTAAACATTCACTGAAAAGCGGAGCATGGTCTTCCAAAAGTAAACGATGAGAAAATAGGAATTGAATTGAGCATGCCTTTTTATCAAGAATAATGCAACCTAAATATCGCAGCAAGCAACTATTCTTGAGTCAAATAAGGGAACTACAATAAAGGAAACAGAATATTTATGACAAGATGGGCGATCAACAATGAGTGGATCAATAAAATCTGATTGAATGTGCGACTTTTTAATGCCTGCACACGTCACGAATATGAACACAATTTTAATAAGGTATTCAGACAAATTTATGAATTTGTTAATAATGCTAAATATGGTTAATAATCACACCTATTTATAAGCGTTACTTTTTAGTATTATTTCAAATCCGGCAACCTGGAAGATTTTGAGAATCATTTGCCATTGTTATGTGTATTTAAGAATGACACTGGTTACCAATGAATCTATCATCGATTATTAAAAAATGTATTTATTCCAAAGATTAAGTTTCTAGGATCTATCCATGGGTTTTATCTATATCAGCAAAAGCAGATTCAAACTTATTAGGCCCGTTTTTAGATTGAGTATACATTTGTATATGATAAGCAGGTAATACAATGCAACCTCTAGGAAAATTTGATCATTTCATTAAACAATTATCTTTTTTAACAGCCGTGAGAGGCAAGTTCCCAATCATTCATTTGCTACCCTTTGATTCGCCCCTTACGATCACACAAGGATAAACGGTGGAAGCAATTCTGATGCCTCAACTCTAAAATCCACTTAGCCTAAAATAACGCACGGAAGGACACCTAAGGTCTTCTTCCGTCAGTTAAACTAGAATGTCGCCATATGACCTAAACAGAATACCTAAATTCAACTAATAAACTTAAACTTTTTTTAGGAAGTCAAGAATGATCAATTTATTCAAACATTGATAAATGTAAACAAACTGAAAATGAGTCTAAATGAACAAATCAATGTAAGTGAAAAACACTATGTATCACACTTTATATAGAGAATATAAAAAGAAAGTTCAAGTGAGCATTATATATCTCTATAATATTTTAATAGAAAACGTGCATTTGGCGACTAGTTTCTCTGACAATCTTGTTAGGATAGGCGAATTAAATACATTAGTTATTATTGCTGAGAAAGTGTCTTGCTTTTCCGATAATTTAATTCAGTATGAGTTTCTTGCCTTGGGACCCATTAATAATTAGATATTAGAAACGATATTTTTCCCTTTGTAGAAACGGCAAACATGAGTTTTATAATGTTTTAATAATGATTTAGAGCTGTTGCATGCTTATCACCTGAATTCAGCAGTGAAAAATGAGCAATTATTTACCATATAGCGTAGCGATGTTGTATTTCGATTTCCATACATAATACTTAATCAATATAATTGTACTAATAGCCAAAAAGCAACAAAGCGAACGATTATTCTAGTTTATAGCTAATGAGTGGCGTTCATGACACCAAAAATAAAAAGCTGTTGAAAAATATAGATAAAATCATTTTTGTGCATAATGTGTCTTGAATAAGAAGACAAAATGTTCTCAGAAAAGAAAATGTATTGCATCATTCAATACAACGGTTGTATTCTTATTTTTAACCATGTCAGCAATTTTTACTATTTTACCTTTTTTTCAAGTCATTCGCTTTCCTGAATACGTACACGATTCATGTGAAACCAGAAATTGATATCTTGAAATGACATACACTTGTTACATCAATTATTCTTCTGGCGGCTTGACAATGATTCATAAAATATTCCACATAGGCGTGTAATTGAACCAATTCATTAAAACATCATTAGATATTAATGTCGAACACAAGTTTAAGAAAATATTGTTTTTGACATGTCTTTAAAAGCATCATTATATGTAACTATATTTCTACTGCGTTAGTAACGCAGTATAGAAATTTTTTGCATATCTTGACCTCCTTTTTGTAGTCAACGTGGGTTATAAGTACCTTTGATAAAGTGTAAATTGCTTCCTTTGGTTACTATACAATATTATACATTTAATTTCAATTTTAAAATTTTCATGAAAATAAGAATAAATTTGGAGGCGTGCTGCTTTAATTTTCGTCTTTGGAAATATATGATAGCCATTTTTTCCTTTATGATAAATCAAGTGTACGCCTCAAATTGTTAATTTTGAACATAAACAACATTTGTATTAAATAAAAATGAAATTAAAGATATATAAAGATTGATCATTTCTCCTAATAAGGTGTTTCTGAAAGACGAACAACACAAAACCACACAATGATGACATTATTGTTTTAATTTCGGAATTTTTCATTAATTTGATAAATGTTTATGAGATCTGTCGAAGGAAATATGTATAACAAGCTATCATTTGCGGCAGCCTTGTCAGTATGAATTATTGTATTTGCGTAGTAATGACAACAACATAGCTATAATGAAACACTGACGATAGTAAATGTTCTATGTTCGTTTTATCATTCAGATTAACCATTTCCTTGTGCATTCATTGTCATATTTTAAAGAATGGATGCCATTTTTATACTATGTACATGAACGCACGATGTGTTATTTTTCCATATGTAAAAATGTGTAATACTAAGTTTACCGTCGAAAAAAAACGTTTCTGGATCTAATATATATTTTTACAACAATCTGAGCTTTATTTAATAGTTTTAAGAAAAACTAACAAACAATATTGTAATGATTGCTAACATTAAAAGAGTGTTGAGGATTTGATTTCTAACGTACTGACTAATTAAAGCTAACGTGTTACATGAAAAAATGATTGATAGATTAATAGCAAAAAAAAAAGATTGCACAAAATTAAATGTGAAAGTTGCATCTTAAATTATCTAATCATCGTATAAAATAAGTCAGATTAAGTGCATGCTGTCTGTGTCCTGTGTAAAAGCCTGCCATTAAACAGTTAAAGATCGAAGCACAACATGCATCAACGTTGACCATTTTCTTTTCCATAATTAATATCTAACATGTTACATTTTAAATGCATATTCCTTAAATCCATGCATCACGGGTATTATAATTATGCGTTCAAATTGATGAAATAAAACGCCACTTGATGCTTTTAATGTATAACTGAACCAGACCAAAAGCTTAAATAAAACCTTGGTCATCAACACGGCAATTAGTGGAGAGGTATGCTCAAGGTTAAATTACTTCACCTACAGTTATGTAATATGGTCTGGTTGATTTACTTGTTAAATTGCGACAGAAACAGATCTTGACGAGATACTATTATAAACAGGGCAAAAGGTAGCATGGGTGACACATTTGTGACAGCTTTCTTCTTTTCTTAATAAGGAATAGTTTACCTTTATTCTAGTAAATTCTATAGGAAGTGGATGTTCAGGCTTATTTTTTAACTGTAAAATGTACGATTTTTTTCAAGGGGAAATAAGTGACAGGCTTTTATGAACATATACTAATAAATGTAGTATCTTTTTTCTTTTACTTTAATTATTTTATTGTTTATTTATTTTTTACAGATGAGTTCTGATGTACATAATCGAAATTATAATGCTACCGGTAAAAAAAGTGAATTAATGTTGAGGAAAAAAGACCTTACACTAAAAAAACATCTAATCTGTCACTGAAAGTAGGATTTGGGAACAAAAAATTGCAGAATTTTTTTCTTTGAATTCGATATGCACCAATCACAATTCCAATAAATGTAATACCAAAATATATCTAACATTCGTGTTAATCGTTGTTTCATTATAATGAAAACCAAACATTATTATGTGAAAGATTGTATGATTTATTTGCAAAGTACATGAATTACACAAAAAAGCCGAGATAGTATTTCCTTACACCTAGTCTAAGTGTTGTCAAGTATCTAATTAGAGGCTTGATTTGTTTTGATTTAAAAAAAACTCAGCAGTAAATAGTAAATTTTCTTAAAATTCAACCAGACAAAACTGACTTCTATAATTTCTGCAAATCTTTTTCAGAGAAAGAATAAATACTCTCTTAATTGCCCAAAGTGAAAAAAAATCTAACGTTTTCGCATGGGAAACAGATTGATAATTTATTGATTGCGGAAACGCTTGAAAGCTGAGAAGAAACAGAATCGCCACTCTTATCAAATTATTGCACTCAGTAAAAAAACTTTAAACCACAAACGGGATGAGATCTAAAATATCCGTATAAGTATGAGTATGATAGAAAGGCGAGAGGACGAGGGACATACAAATTGAAAATATTTACAAGCTAGTCAAGTTATACAGATACATGCATACGTGTCTAGTAACGTGATATTGATAATGATATAATTGTGTACTGTCTCCTGCAAAAAATGTTAAAAGCTAAATGGTACACAGTCAATTTCAGATTAATAAGCTTTGAAATTACGCTTTCGTTTTATTTAAAAAATCAAGAAAATAAATGTTGAATAAAGATTAACTGTACAGCCGTTAGACATATGAAGCTGAGTTTATCCAGGCAGGTGTGCATTTATTTTTACCAAAATGTGTTATTTATTTACGCTGTATTTGAGAGTGCATTTCACTGTCAAGACAATATCATCAATACGTGCGGTTGCATAACTCTTTGTAATATGAATTCAAAGATGTTAGAAAGACAAATCTTCATAACCTCGTTTTACTGCTCTCTTGTAAATTCTACAGCTAACACATTAAAAGGACTCCACTGAGGTTTTTTGACATGATGGAACTGAAAATATGTTTTTCCAGATAACTGTACTATTTGATGTAGGGTTAGACCGCTAATCTTTATGCAAAATTTCAGATCATTCGAGCACTTCGTGTTTCCAAAATAAGTATTCAAATTGTGAAAGAAATGACCCAAATCAGGCTACGAAAAGCATATAAATACGATTTTCAATTTATTTCAAAGTATATATCTTAACTATCTTTGCATACATTTCTGTTCTCGTTCCCCAGCTCATTTATGTATGAATTCTTAAACTTAATTAAAGATGAAGGTGATTGTAAAAATGTCGAAATTATTGAGACTTAAATGAAATACTCTTTGAACTGACATGAAATATCTTAATAACTTTATGACATAATGTCTCTTGAGGAATGCGGAAGATACTCTTTATATGTGTACGCTTTTTTTTCTTCAAAACATTCTTATAATAGTGTCTGGTCTGAAACAGATAAACTATAGGCAATACAATTGTGAATAAATTATTAACCAGATGTCTTATCACATAATTGTCGATGTTAATGTGATCATTACGTGCAGTAGCCATTTCAGTCCTTTTAACTAGAACAATCCTTGTCGGTTCAATTATTTCCTATTTTATGTTATTAAGGTGATTGTCTCGCCCGTTCTTTGCCTTGTGCCCTGTCCTGATTTTATTTAGGGTCCTTCTACGCTCGTTGCCGCTGGTCCTGTATTGCTGGGTTATGTGGGGGAAACATTCATTGAACGCCGCCCTCCTTAATTGATATTGCTTTTCATATTTTTTTTTAATTAAGATACGTTAGAAAGACACATGCTCAAATTCAGATATGCTCTTTTGAATAAAATAAATATATTGCATGTCAAACCATCAATGCCATACAACTACATATACATTTAAATCATAATGCAACCCACAGAAACTCGTGAAATAAGATACATATATCTATAAACTCAAGTTTCGATTTCTAGAACTGGAACAAAGTCATTCAATTTATGCTTGATCAGAAACATAATAGGAAAAAAATGGAAATGTAAAAAGGCTCTGCTTATGATGCTTGATATATATTTTTGCCAAATAGTTCTTTTAAACCTAACTAATCTATGGAAATACAAATGGCACAAAGCCACATTTAATTAACTTCAACGGATCAACCCCTGTCATTACAAGAGGTGTCACAGTTAGAACAATAATGAAACCGTTTTGCCTAATAACCGTGTTAAACACTTTACCGACCGTATAGTTTGACCTGTTTATGGTACATTTCCTTTAAACTTAAAACAAACAAACGAGAACATTTGTATGTCGATACTTAGAAATGTGTTGTCTTATTTACAATGACAATGAAACAGAAAATGTTTATCAGTATCCATTTCCCCATCTGTATGAATCTCTCATAAACCTTCATCATAATGAATTTCAGTGGCAATGTACATACGTATTTTTAAAAACCTTTCTGTATGCACTTTTTGAAGAAAGAAAGCTCTTTATGTTGTGATTTGAAATTGAAACGTTGAACAAGGCATCTGTTAAACCGGAGCTTCCATACATAATGCATAAATTGTGAAAAAGAAGAGAAAGAAAATAAATTTCTGGTTGCCTGGACATTGGAATTGTTTATGTATAGACTCAGTTGTTACAGTTAAGGGTATAATTATGCTAAAGATTAATTCTCTAAGAATAAATGGAATTCTCTGTTTCCTTTCAAACAAAGAAGAACGTGGTTAACGCCGGGACAAAACAAATGTTATCGTTTACTAATATGTTATTAGCATACAAGATTATTTCTTACTCATTTATCCAAAGCAAAGTCAAATCAAAACAAATGAATTTTAAATCAATGCTTTATAGAATGAACTAAAAACCTTTTAATTAAAGTCGTTAAAACATTACAATGAATCCGTTGGTCTTTGTCATACCATAAGGAAATATGTTAATCAAATGTAATGAAAATAAGATTTACTTTCATCCAGTATTTTATTGTGAAGATAGCGCAAAATAAGAAATATCGCTACCAACAAACTAATTAAAGTATAAAAGTAAATGATAATAAAAGTTGTGAACGCAAACAGTTATGCAGTGTTCTAAGTAAGGTAAGTCCACTGTACTACGATTTGATGCATTTTGCCATTTTATGTATTGGAAGTATCTCCTATATACGGCTAGGAAACAATTTTCCGACCCAGGAAAAAGGTACTTATGAAAAGGTACATCTGTTTTGTTCAATTGTTTGATAAATAATAATAATGTTTTAATTTTGAAAGTTATATATATGAATGATAATGATTATAAATATTATTAATTGCATTTGTTACCATTTTTTAGGTATCCAAATTAAATTCATATGCAAAGATCGAAGATAACACCACGATGTACAAAACTTACACCTATTCTAATATCTTTATTCGTACTCAAATTGTCTGCTTGAATTCGATTGTACCTTGTGTATATGTCTTAACCACTTTTCGACAGTGAATGTTGGATAAGATTGAAACTAAATTTATTAAGCAATATGTATAATTCTGAATATCAATTTTGATTTAAACAGACTAACTTAAGCAATTTGATTTCATCAATTCGACAATTTAATTTGGGAAATACCGTAAGACTTCTCAAGTCCGGATGAAAACGTAAATAACTTAACTGTGACATCTAAACATACTTTTGAAAAAACAATTACAATTGATAAACCATCGTTGCAATAATATAAATATTCCATTGATATGAATATATATATATGAAAACTGTATCAATTAAACTCATCAATTAAAATATCTAAGAGTGCAGGATTAAAGCAGTGTAAAATACTCTGTGCAAGGAGACATGGTGAACCGGATGTTAAATATCTGAGAAACTTAACTATAAACTGAACGAACATAAAGTCTGTGAAAAGAAGGTTCGATACCGGAACTCCTTTAGATTAATTAAAAAATAAGATGCGTATACCATTTCGGACATATCCTCTATATTATCATATTTAAGAATCCTAAATTTATAATTCTAAAATAACCAAAGAGAATCATACCTATTTTCAGTTCTCCCCTGTTAATTGTAGACGAAGTCAAACTGATCTGAGACGGCCTTTAGTCCAAAAAGAATCATTATCAAGGTAGAGATGTATCGAATTTTTCGAAACCTTATTTTGGGAATTCGAAACATCAAATGGCATATTCCAATGTATTTTAATTTTAGAAATTGAAGTCTAAGATAATTTTATTTATGGCTCATTTAATCGGGCAATAAAACTTAGAAAAATAAATCGCATAATATGTTTATGTTGCCAAAAGCATTATATTTTAGGTTGGTCTGTAAATAAAACGTAAACAAGATTTTCATATATTTCAACTCATCACTTATTAAGACAAACAATTCATTAGAAAACAATCGCATTTTTTCGAAAGAAAACTCATCGATGTCACTGTGAATTATGTAGTTCTGTTACTCGTTCACTTTCTTAAGTGCAAAACAAGATAACATTCTTTAAAAATAATATATTTCTTTTACGAGATGAAAAGCAAAAACAAATAGAAACGAGTAATTTCGATTGAAATAAACAACAATTTGAACGAATGATTGGCATCAACACGAGCATCCATCGCGTTACATGATTAAAACGTTTTTTCTTCAGTTAGAAACTTCTTAAATGACATGCCTCGGCTTAAATGCGTTTTGCGATTTCTTGCAGTAAAAGAAATTATAAACATAATGGTTATGTTTGTGTATAAATTAGAAGAAGATAAATAACAACAAGCGCCACCCCCGGGCAGGGGCAACGCTCGACATTTTACTTTCTCTAAAAGCAAACAAAGAAATGTTTGAACAAAATCTTAACGTTTTCTTTTTATAAAATTAATCGGTCTGTCTTGTCGCATTAGTTGTGTCTATATATTTTAAATAGAAACACAGAATTCTATAAATAGAAAATTCTATAAATAGAAAACATTCAATTCTATAAATAGAAACACGCAATTCTATAAATAGAAAATTCTATAAATAAATACACGTGGTGGAGTCACGTGGTGACACGTGGTGGTGTCACGTGGTTGACACATGGTGTCACGTGGTTGACACATGGTGTCTCGTGGTGGTGTCACATGGTGGAGTCACGTGGTGGTGTCATTTAATATATATGGTCATTTAATGCACAAATCTGAGAAAAATCAGTAATTTAACCTTCAAGGTCAAGGTCAGCCAACAATAGGAAAAAAATGAAAATTTCAATAATTTGACCTTCAAGGTAAGGGTCATTTATGAGTGAAGATCAAGGTCTGTCTGGTTATTTTTAAGGGATATCCTTGAAGATTATTATGTTCAAGTTTGAAGACAATCCATTCAAAAATAACAAAGTTACAGCCAATAACAGCATGAACAAGCAAATTTTGGACTTTTAACCTTGAAGGTCAAGGTCATTTATGGATGGAGGTCAAGGTAAGTGTGGTCATCTGAAAGGGTTGTTGTGGCCAAGTATAAAGACAATACACCAAGAAATAACAAGAAAAGCATTGATGCAAAGCATCAAAGGGCGTCCAAGCAAGATATGCAGCAGGTGCAGATGAACTAGTAGATATATAATGACGAGATATTCTTATAAACTGTTCAATGGTTCATTGGTTTTTACCAGAATTGTATATCACTTATGAATGAACGAACGAAAGACATTGTTCATTATTTATAACTTTGATTGGCATGCTAGAAATTAGAATACTACTTGCTATTTCTTTATGATCGTGGTTATTAAAAGCAAGGGATATACATGTATACAATCATTTTATAATCCATATGAAGTAACGCATGATCAACACCACACTTGTGTAATTGTCCCTTATTATGTTATCGCTATTAGCGAAGACCCCCTCTTAAGCTATCTGTTCACACTTAGTAACAATATGACACTTGTTATATTACCATGTTGAGCATAAATGTTTATTATACACTAATTGTAATATCTTTTTTAATAAAAAATACAGATTTTATGAATATTGTTTTCTTTTCTTTTTTGTGTTTTATGCACTACTTTACTTTTATGCCGGTGCTAGGGGGCGTGAGGGATGTTGCACTTATTCATTATCCCTCATGTACAGACTCAATCAAACCGAGTCTGCAATTCTTATGTTATTTTGTTGTGATTAATGCTTCCGAGGGATCACTTTGTTTCCAGAATTTTAATACTGAGTTTTTACGTTTACTACTATTTTAAGAATTCATTGATTGATTGATTTATTTATTTGTGTATATATATATATGTCATATTACAAAACAAATTAAGACAATTTATCACAGTTATATCTATCACATTGTTTTTAACACAGTAATTAATTGAAAAATAATAACTTTACATTCATAATTAAATCAAAGATCTTGTTGACTTCAAGACAATATATACAACACAGGATAACCCATGAAAGTTCAATATAAAATAGAGAACTTATTTCCAATGGGTCCCTTTGATGGTAAAGAATATATTTTCTTGAGAACTGGCATTCAGGTCCATACTTAGAGATGATATACTGGCTGATGTTAAAATTTCTAAGATCAAATAATATTAATTTCTATTGCACATTATGTTAATTACATATATCACATATTTTGCAGGAATAATACTATGAATATGACTAGTTAACACACCAATGAAAGATATCTATTTATATATATCACAAAACAATCACAAGATACATTTATATAAAACATACTATATTGATTAAAACAATTTATCTCTAAAACTAATAAAAAATAAAATCAGCTTGTTCAAATTGTTTCATATTTTTGCTTAGTTCAGCTTTACTTTTTTTTAAAGTTAAAAAAGTTACTTTCCTTTTTTAATATCAAGTGGGAGCATGTTCCAATCCCTAATACCCTGGTAAAAAATGTACTTTTTGTAAAACTATTAACATGGGGTATATGAAAGTTCCCTACACTGTTTCTACTATTATAACAATGAACATCAGACTTTAAAGAAAAGTTATCATACCTATAAGATGGACACTTTTTATTAAATATTTTGTGTACATGATTGAGTCTTAACTGCATGACTCTATTTTCTATATTAAGCCACCCAATACTGCTAAAATCAAAAACTTTCAATGATTTTCTAGAGGAATATCCATGAATATAACGAACAACTTTGTTTTGTGCTACTTGAAGTTTATGTTTAAGTTGTTTAGTAAGGCCACTATACCAAGATGAGCTGGCATAATCGAAGTGACACTGTATTAAAGAGTTACATAATAGTTTTCTTAGCTCCATATTCAAAACTGTTGCCTTTGTTCTATACAAAATTTTAATCGAGAGTTTACTTTTTGTACTAATATTATCAACAATAGAAGTGGCTTGAGAGATCATTATCCAAGATAGAACCGAGATACTTTACTGATGGCTGAGATTGTATGGTGTGATTATTACAGTGTATTTTAAACTGCTCTAGTTTTTGACAATTTCCTCTTAGAACTAAAAAACAATACATTCTGTTTACCAAGATGTAATGATAGCTTATTATCAACAAGCCATTTTACTACAATTTTCTAGTTCCTTACCCAAAACATTACAAATAACATCTGGATCTTTATGTGAATATAAAATTGCACTATCATCTGCATAAAAGAATAAGCTTACATTTTTTGCTAATACTAATACTCATATCATTGACATAACATAGAAACAATAGAGGAC
>NW_026864114.1:0-43960 GCF_026571515.1 Ruditapes philippinarum
TTTTTTGCAACGGAATTTAGTTTGCAGATAAACATTACAAACATGTGTTAAAACACACATTACTATGCAACTGTTTAACATCATTGAAAGAAACAGTTGAATAGTAGAATCACGAAGGGCTATCGAACAGTTTTTGTCACTTAAAGTGCACCTGTTTACAATGTTCACATTTTCACCAAGTTTTTCAAATATTGATAAAAAATCAAACAGAAATATATCTATAAATCACTACTGCTTGTTGATACAGTAAAGAATATTTATATGATGAATAATAATTCTAATTTGTTGTAGAACATTTTATCAGATCTATAAATAGATAAAATATAGTATCATGTACCCCACCTCTTCCAACAATATACATGTATAATATTACTTATTTCGTGGTTTGTCCTTATGCCTGATACAAACAATATCAAAGTAATTGTTAACGGTATGACAGACCTTCCATTATATACATTTCTAACATATTGTCCAATTGCCTGTTATATTTAGATATTCCAACGAAAAAAATCCTTGAATAGAAGCATCTTTTAAGAATAAATTGAAGATTATTGTGCAATCATTTTCGAAATACTCATCAGAATGTTATACTTACCTTACACATGACAACGTTTTCACATCATTCATGCCAAACGCAAATACTTGTTAAATGTTAAATGCTACAGGTGGAACTGTTGGAAGTACATCACCGACTTATATTCATGCTAACAAACTTAGTTTATTTCGAGTTATTTATCATTCATTACAGCTGATGATATCGAGACCTCTTTGCGCAAACTTGTTAATACTTTAAGTGGAAAATGGCATAACATGATGCGTATTATATATTACTTTTTACGTTCATTTTCAATAATGAAACATAATTCTTGAGTCCGTTAAATCTATTGTTGGCCCAGTGGTGTAGGTGTCTGCCTCTAAACCCAGGGACGATAGATTCGAGCCATGTGACACAATTAAACATAATGGTAGTGTTTAGTTTTTAGTCAGACATTAATGGTATGCAATAAAATATTTTGAAAGAAAAGCTTAACAGTCAATATATTTCATTTGTTTGCATGTTAATGTCTCATCTAACATTCATTACCCAGTCATCAATATAAAAACGTAGAATAAAAAATCTAAACTTTCAAACAAATAAGTTTTAGAATGTATTGCGATGCTGATGATGCTTTTTTAAGCGATTTCCTTTTATTTTATGGGAAATGCTGATTGATTGCCTGAATTTGCAAGAACTGTTTCCTAGATTTCTTAAACGACGATATATAAATATAATGAACATCAAAGCGTAATTAGAACCTGACACGCACATTGTGTATTCTAGGCAAATGAATCTTTAAAATTTATTGAAATAAAAAAAAGTCTTAAAGCATCCAGACTAATTTTCGTACACCGAAATTCTGGGATAAATGCTTTTTCCATTTTTAAAATAATTAAACAGTTTGATGAGTTAACTTTAAAATAACATACATTCAAGCATATATGTTTGGTATTAAAGAAATGTGATGTAAATATTCCCCAATCTCCCTCTCAAATCCCGTCCTATAATCCCGAATCTGTAATCGCTTAAACATTAAGTTTCAATATGAAAATATGCTAATAACAAGGTTCAAAATAAGTTTCAAACAAACGGGTATAAATAAAAAGGACAAAATATAGATAAGCGCACTCCAGAACTAAATGAATTATGTTTGCATATGCTTTTTGTCTGTTTCTAAGTGTTCTTCAAAATTTGTTGTTTTTTGTTTGTTTGTTTGTTTGTTATTTTTTGTATGTTTTATTTTTTTGTTCAATATAATAAAATGAATATTTAATTGTAAATTGATTTAGAAGTACGTTCTGTTATCTTTAAAGAAAATTCCACTTTATAGAAATATCAAATTATGTATATGAATATAAAAAAAAATTAATGATAAATATTTAACTGTACGCGTGATAAAGTTTCCAGTAATGTGGTTTCAAATAAAGTACTGATTTTGCTTTCTTATAAACTTTGTTTAACTTTTATTAGCAAACTACAGCCTGTGTGCTTGACTAGTTTGCACTCTCATGAACTTAAAAATAATAATCAAAATATAGCATTTCGTTTTCTTGTTCCCATAACAGCTTTACTTATGAACGATAAAACCAGAGGTGACATAAATCAAATGAGACAATTATTAACATCCAGCTTTTAATGAATGCCTGAAGAATACTTCACCTCTATGTATCTTATTCCTCAACAATTATAATGTGTTAAATATATTATCAGTTAGTATTATATGTAATTAAAATGATATGTATAATGGGTGTATACAAACAATATCCAATATCATCATGTAAAATAACATAATCAAATTTCCTTTTTCTGACAGTTATCTATGTACCATCATGAAAATCACGGGTCTCCTGCACATTGAAATAACTAATTGCAGGGGAGCGGTGGCCTAGTGGTTAAGGTGTCTGCCTCTCAACCCAGAGATGATGGGTTCGAGCCCTACTTGGGTCACGACCATGTTTCTCCACATGACACCAGTACTGGTTGGTTCCAGGAAGCGGACTCGAAAGTGATTAATATAAGTTGCAAGAACTTGTTTCGCAATCGAGCTTAAATAAATATGTTTAAACCAACTAATTGCACCCAAAATTTCACAGGCTATTCAACTTCAAAATTTTATTGCATTAAACAAATACATGTTTATAGCAAGTACAAAATATATAAACACAAACAACACAAGTACATGGATTTTTTCAGATGAGCCTTACAATCATATGAATAAAATACAGATCACATTTGATAGGATTAATTTCTTAAAGTGTTAGCATGATATATAAATTTGTTTAAACCATTAATTACAGTTCACGATGATTCAGACATTAAATTGATAAACTTTTGCTTAGTCGGCCATGTGTAGTAATACCGTTTAAGATACTTTTTTCTCAAATCGGAGAACTTCGGGCAAATAAGTAAAAAATGATATTCATTCTCTATTTGATTAAATTGACAATTTTCACAAAAATGTTCATTTCTTGGAATATTACGATATCTTCCATATTCTATAGCTAAATTGTGTGACGATGTTCTGAATCTAGATAAGGCTATTCTATACTTTGGTTCTTTAATTACACTTAAGTATTTTTCTAAATCAAAAGTATGTTTAAATAAACTGTATGTATCAAGACGAGGTGAATTATTTATCAAGGTATACCATTGTTCGTAATACAAACTAAGAATTCTGAATTTAATTGTTTTAAAATCTACCTGTATGCTATATTGGTTTTCCCATACAAATATTAATCCAGATTCATCTAATATTTGTCTAATAGTGTAAGCCCAATGTTTACCATTATAAGATTGTCCATTGTCAGCATCAATTCTTAACATAGAATATGTTTTAAAAAGGATCATAGTACTTTCTTGAAGCGATAATAACTTAATCCAATATTTAATCATAATTATTTTCCGTTGAATATACATAGGTGTTCGATTATGGGACAGTGTTTATACTCAGGAAGTTATTGTAAATGCAACCTTAGATGAATTCCCCTGTTTGGCTTTTAAAGGGGATCAAAGGCGTTAAAATATAGCAATATCATATAACATAACTTATAGAGTCTATTTGTAATATAACTTCCCTTTGTCAGTAAAGAAAGAATGTCACTTTTTTAAATGGCAATTTAAGGTATGTCCACCCTAACGGGCACAATAAGGTACTGTAAAATTGATAGCTTAGGCCAGATATATATATTATATATATATATATATATATATATATATATATATATATATATATATATATGTACATTAAAGCACACCTGTATGCAAAATTTAAACAAACTTTACCGTACTGAAGTCGAGTTATGGCTGAAACTGAAGCAAAGGTGTAGGGCCTTTTATCAGAAAGAAGGGATCTGTTATCTACAATATCATTCTTATAAAAATGTTCTCCCATCAATTGTTGGTAAGAAACAAAATACCATTCAGTTAACGACTCAACAAAAGGTAAATGATTGTTTCTACTCAAATTTATGAAAAATGTGTCAAAATGTTACCGTACCCTATGAGTACTAACACATGCTTGATCAGTTCCCAACTTAGAGAGCTTAAACAAAACAAAAATCCTTAAATTTACCAAAATGAGTGCCTGTTTTCAAATTTGAATACTCTTTAAAGCGGAGGTTATACATTAAGATGGTCATATCTTAAGTAAAACATTTGTATCAGGTCTACCGCACAAAAATCAAAATAACAGTTACTGTTTTACATACTTAAATTTTTAATTCGTAAAATGGAATAAGATTACAATGGTTTTGCCATAGTAAAATTCTTAAAAAGGAAAAAATGTTTGAAAATATTGCCCTTTAAAAGTTATCAGTCTTAGATAATATAACGTTTTTTCTAAAAACTGTTCTGCCATATCTATTTAGTTATTAAATGTATAAGGCACCATGTTTTACGTGGTGTGGTAGAAAATTAATCATGGTGTAATAGTAACAAACCTGTAAAGAATATTTGAAAATACAGAACATTCTTAAACTGTATTATTGTGTTAAGTTTATTGTGAATGCATTAGCATTGTAATACATAACGCATCTGTATTATTCTGTCAAAACTAATGGAAATTCAAAACACAATTCAATCTTAAGGTTTTGATTGATTTTAATGAATCGGATATTTGTGTCCTTCTAAATTATTTGTTAAGAGGCTGTGCGAACAATATCAAAGTGTGATGATCTCAAGAACATATTGAGTGAATGTTTCAATTAAAATGATAAAGTTGAAAAAAAGCTTTTACCGACAAAACATCAATGATTCATTCTTAATTCTGCACTGTCCCTGTACCATGGTCATACTTTGTTTTAGCACTATTGAAAATCTAATCAATAAGGAATTTTATCTGAAAATGTCATAAGTATTTTTTTTTGTGTGTTTACTTTCGCATTGAAAATATCTATTTAGAACATGTTTTGGACATAATTTCAAAATAACAAACATAATAATTCAACAATTTGGAAATAATATTGTATTGTTATTTTATAGAAAATTTGAATATTAATATACCGAACTGAAATCTGAATATATACTATTAGGAAAAATATTTGCAAGACATTCCAAAAATATTCTTAATTTGTATTCGGATACTTTTCCGTGATGAAAGTCATTCTTGTAATAATTTTGAGTAAGGAGATTGAAGAAAAAAATCATAACACTTTAATACCTGATTATGCAAAACATATAACTTTAATCTCAGATCATTTGCTTAAGTTTTTGAAAACATCAAATGAACCCCTGTTTTGGTAAAGCTTTCCGTGTTCCATAAGTATTATTGGAGAGGTCATCAGACCTTTCCACAGTGTTCAGACTGATTGCTGGCGGCATCCATTTCTGCGTATCTGATTGTAGTGAACAAGTCCCATTTTAAGCGTAAAATCATTAGGAACAGTCTACAAAAAATGTTTTGCGCATGCTCCGTTTAAAAATACGACTTAACTTAAACGTAAAATTAACATCGAAGTGAACAAATCGGTACATAGAAAAATCGGAAAATATCATTTACGTTTTTAGCGCTACGTGGATGTTTCATTCCGTTTTAATCTTTTAAATTGTATAAATAGATACCATATTGTTTTCTGAATAGCGTTTTACTATTTCATGTTCTGATATTTAGCAACAGTGAACATTATAGGTACAATATCATGATGCACTATTATGTGACCGAGTGAACCATGTACCGCAATTTTGCTGCTCCTTAAACTTTTGAACCGGTATGACTAAATAGCAACGGAGATATTTGGCGCAAATTGTACAAATTTTACTCAAGATTTTCCTCCATTATTGTGGTTGGGGGCATGCAGCTTTATATACTGTGTATTCCAATCAAATGTAATAAACATTTTTATGTAAATCTGGGACTTAAAAGTGTTTGATTAACAAACTTTATGCCCGTTTTCGAACACAGGTGCTTGAAACAAACTTTTTTATGCTCTATATTGGCTATATACTATAATAAGATATCTTTATATACATATATAGGCCGATAAGGTAAAATATTTGATTATGTGACTAGCGCCAGTGGTTTTCGAAAATGTAGAGGAAAAGTTTCCATATACTTACCGAAACATGAACCGAAAAATGTGCTTATTGAATTGTATTATAAACTTTTATTTTGATACCACTTTTAATATAAATACATGTGCATATCATTTATTTCAAATTTAGTTTGATAACATAACTCTTCAGCATTGAGACAAAAATGTATATTAAATTTTGTATTTTACCACTCAATACTACCATAATTCCGCAAGAAACTACAGATTCTTTTATAAGAAAGAGTTTATATTATGGCGATTTAAACAATAATGTATTAGCGACTTTGTACATTAATCGCCTGCTATTTAAGGAACATGAAAAAGCAAATTTGTTAAGCGCAAATAAGTTTAAATAGCGTAAATGAAATATGTTCCATTAAGCATTAATCATTTAATGCATGTAGTGGACAAATTAAATAAGAGAAAACATTAATAAAATTGTCATTATCGCGAAAGAATCAATAGAAATTACAGTGTATCGTAACATCTAAGGCTATCTGATGCTTAGATTGTTGACATATTGTATAAACTGTTATTTTGATAATTTGTGTTACGTTTTATTCGAAAGTATACGCAACGTGTGGAGATGGTTTCTGCCTTTATAGAAGGTCCGATATATTTAATTTCTTACCAGCACTTAAATAAAGCGAATTTTTAGTCTGAAAGAATACATACATTGTAATGTATTAAAATAAATGAGAACATTTACTAACATACACATTGTGCATAAAAACTTCGTGTTTCAGGACGGAACTAATTATATTTGATAGTAAAAGATAGACATCGTTATAAGAATGCTTCCTCTTAAATGACGTCCGGTATGTTGTCATTCGAGGAATATACCAAACATATTAATAATTGCCGTTTTTCCTAGATAAATCAAATTAACAAATCGTTAGAGGAAAAGCAACACAGAAATGAAGTAAAAAAAAGTAATTGATAGTCATCTTTTATAAAACAATGGTTATCATGTATGGTTTTACCGACGGCTTTTGTGTTTTGCAGAAACTATTCAATGACGGTTTTATTATATCATTGCCCCCAGAATATGCTTTTTTTATTTCTACCGAATGATTTAATTTGATTGCATCGTTCAAGTTCTCATATCATTTCCTATGAGTATTTATGTAAATAATTTCATATAATTATATCCATATTTAAAATAAACGATTGGAATGTGTTCTTAAAATTTGTATTATCAATCTATTGATAAATAAGCAGATACACACATACATGTATATTTTAAAAATTGGTATTTGTTATTTGGCGGCTTTATATTGCAAAAGCATAACCAAAGAGTAACTAAGAGAGGTCGATTGTTTACTCAATCAAAATTAACGGTATTTTAATTAATGACATATTTAACACAAAACACTCTTCGATGCATCTGTTTTATACTTATAATAAAAACTTATGATTATGAAGAATTCTTGCTGACAACCAAATATAGGTAGAGTAGATAATCTATTAGGTCGTAAGTAAAGTTGAATGTTTCAAACAAAAGCATCAATTCTATAGAAATCAGTCAGAAGTCACCATTTAATGCAAACATCCCCTTTTATTGGTTGCCTTTTATCTTCTGACATATATTTATGTAATTTATCATGTATTGCTTTTCAATTCTTGTTTTAAATTTTCTGTTTGATACCTTACAATCGGAGATAGTGCAGAAATGTAACTCATTGTAAATGTATCGCCTTAAGTTTGTTTACATGTTTTGATTAAAAAATAAAAAAGAACTAATTTAAGAGTAAAAGTCACTCATATAGTAGATATTTACATGTCTTTAAGAGAAAATAATGTAAGTGTTACCAGCTACAACAAACACGGTAAGGTTTCAAAGTACATATTACATAACATATTCTTCAGTGTAATACATTTAAACAACGATGTTCTAGTTTTTTTATCACCTGTATCTGATTAACAAAAACACTATAATTTTAAGGCATTTTATCCTCAAAAATGTACGTCATTGACAACACAAAACACATCCATCGCGTTTGACACTAAAACCTTCATAATATAAATGTTCAAAATGTATATCTGAAGCAAAATACACACTACTATTTAATATGAAATAGCAAATGCTTCTTTATGGGACTGGTGTTCAATCAAGAGTTGCAAGTATGAGTGAGTTCGACCAAATCATCATCTGCTCTTAAGGTTTCTAATTTACCTTAAGGCTATCTTTATTTTGAGTGCAACACTATTCTTGTGAATATGGTAAATAAATCAAAAGTGGACAATTCGTTAACAAGGTTTTCAGGGACGGTACAAATCATTATTTACTCATTTGTATGTTTTCTAGTCTAGGGGGTTTGACTAAAGAGCTTGTTAACAAGTAGGAAAAAACATATATCTTATCACGGAAATTAGTACTGCAACGTGAGTTATCATAGAAATGAACAGGACAAAAGTATTGAGTTTATTATTCACATTTGAGATCATAGTATTAATAATTGTTTTTTTTTATTATTTAACATCGATAACATTATTTAAAAAAAACAAGTATAATTTCCAAATTTGATATATAGTGCAATTTAAGATCTCATCAAAAAAGAAACTTATTTACTAAAATTACAATAGCAAGCCTTCCCTCTTTCTAAACCTATCTTAATGTATCTTGTATTATATGATTAGGTCTAACATACCATTTAATTGTTAACTACCAACAACGGACATGTCTGTGTTTGATACTTTAAAAATAAAACCTTAAACTATAAAATGAGTTTGTTTGTGTTTATTTTTAGCTTGTTTGTGTGGGAAGAAGAAAACTTGATGATATAATTATGTACATTATGAAGCTTTTAACTAAATGTTTGTACAATCATCGTAACCATTTGTTCACTTCTCATTAAATAGGAAAACGTTGTTTTTTTAAGTTGTTTAGAGTTGCAAACGTTTTGCCAATCGTTCGAGTATCTTAATATAAGAAAGTTTATAGTGAATCGTAATGTTACCATTATCGTTTAGATCCATAATAGCATTGGTGATAATATATCATAAAATTTAATAACAATGATATTTTTGTTTTGTTTATCTACTTTTGTTGTTGTTTTTTTTTTTGCTTTTAGTTATTGTTTAACAACTTATAACAATACGAATTTTATGATTGATTCTTGGTAAGCGTTGATTTTTTTCAAATCCCTGAACTAAGTGCAGTATTTTAAAACATTATCACCAAGGTTTTTAAACCCATTTGTCCTAATGACACTCTAAACAAACATCATCCTGTGATAGAAGTCGTTGCTGTCAATTGATAATTGCTTTGCTACGTGCATAATTAAGTAAATATCACATTTATGGCTCTTTATGGCTCCCCTGTGATGCAGTTTCTCTGAATTGTTGTTATAAAATGAAAGATTTCGATGTTGTTATTTCAGTTTATGAAGGCCCTAATGAGACAAGCTAGTATGGAGACATTTCAATGTAAGACATTATTTTGCCATTTAAAATGAAATTATACATTAGATGTATTTGTATTCATTATTTCTCCCACATGAATTACTTACATTAAGACGATTAAGGTTTATGGATGAAAGATCGATACGGACTGGAAAACAAATCAGATAAAGTTTATGCTGAAGTATAGTTTTGAGCATTTATCAACCAAATAATTATGCAATATGTTTTACATAGCTGTGCTTAACTTTTATGCATGGCAGTTTAAATAATGTTTCGTTTATGTGCTTTTTAAACATATTTTTTCCCTTTCAACACAGTAACAATATTCCTATCTGAGACTTGATATGACTGAAATGCTTTTTTGTTATATCCTTCTTTAGGGTAATCGACCTGGAAGTAAATCTTGGTAAGTCCAAATGAATATTTGTTTACTCATTGAATACAGAGATACTTTATATGCAATTTCTCGAGAATAATTCTTAAAGAAAGAATAATCCTGACATGTCCACCTAGTAATTATATAGGTCAAACAATCTTATTTGTTTATCTTCAAGATAAAACATTGAAAGATAGCATGCTGCTACTTATATTTTCTTTACAATAAAAAAGGAGTTTACTGTTTCACGAATCAAAATACTTTAACCACGTTGGTAGAACGTCATAATTCTAACGATGAGAATAATAAAATGCAAAAACTTAAGTTCGTGATTATAAGACCAAAACCACTTTTGGTGGTGAGCTAACTTTTCAACAACAGGGTTTATGTGCCATTAAACGTAACACTATATTATTGGAATTAAACATGAACAGAACATGACTTATTCTCAACATATGAAATTGATTATGCCAACCCCAAAAAAGCAAATTTGGAGAGTATATATTTACAAATATTAAAATGTAAAAAAAAATCTGTATAGCTAATATGAATCTCTAAAACATTTTCTTCATTTCCAAAATTTGCATCTTTTTCAGATTATAATTGAAGGTAAGTTCCTAAAAACGTTACCTGAAAACACAGTTTGGTAAAGAAAACAATGTCAAAACAAAAACAAAAACAAACAAAAAACAATAGACAAATAAACGCTGAAGCCATTTAAGTTCTTACAATTTTAGTTCTTATTAAACAGTTTTTACGTCAATCTTTTACCTATTGAGTAATACCAGACTACATTTAAAATATTTTGAGACATTATTTAAAATTGACATGTAAATTCCTTTTATCAGCAAATCTGATTACTTGTATATTTGGTAAAACAATTAAAGACACAAATTAAGTAAAGTTATCTGACAAATTATTGTTACTTATGATATTTGCTTTTATTACTTTAATGGTCCAATAAATTATAAACTCCTCTTTATAAAAAATAAACTTTTTTGAGCGCATTTTGTTTGTTTTTTCAACATCTTTAAATTTAGGTTTTTATTTTTGATATGCACTTAGCACAAAAAAGAGAAAGACAGCCATCAAACCCCATTTCATGTACAGGATTTGGGGAACGTAAAAAGCATAGCAAAAAATAAGCGTCTTGCTCCCTTAGTTTACATTATAACTAGGACGTAACTCTTATTTCTATATGTCTATAACGAAAGTGACTTCCAATTTCTAAGCAAATGACCGGCTACGGATCGCAGTAAAATCGCATACAATTACAGGCAATATTTATAAGAAAACATAACAATTACGAATCTGTGGCACATAATAAAAACTACTTTTCCCTTTTAAGTATATATAACAAGAATTAATACAATTCGACACTACCTCCTATAATATCTCCTCGAAAGAAGTCTACATTATGTTTACAAAATGCCTTACCGAACTTTTAATATAATTTTAACACAGATGAACAATGCTTTTAAAAGCTTTTTAATAACGAAACTTTATAAAGTTATTTTATCCCCTATGGATTCCTCATTCGCTTTTTACGAGTTTTCAACCTAATGATTATTTAATTTAGACAAAAAAGCCGACAGCATAAAAACAGCTGATTATCTGGCGATAAAAATGTTTGTATTTGAAATGTTTATGTCCTTTTCGTCATATCATATTATACATGTACAGACTGGTTATTTGTAACAGCTTTCATAAAGTAAAAATTTGATTCATTCGATGGTTTTAATGTATAAATGTTTTATGCAATCTAAAGACGCATTGTCGATTTAACGCGACTTTCTTTGTATTTTGTATTGTGAATTTAGTTTATAACAGTACGTTTCTTATAATTTATTAAATTGTTCCTGATTATCATATCAAGATATTCTATAATATTGAAGTTGCATTTCAAATTAATTGTATAAGCTTCCTGTAAAGAAGGCATATATGTTTATTTAATGACTTTAAATAATTATACCTGTCTTCAATAACGGATGAAAATGTTAAAGAATATTTCATGTAATGATTGAAATATTTTAATTATGTAATTTGCAATATGATAATATTCACAAGTGACATTAACATGTCTGATGTGTCATAATGATTGGACAGGTGTTAAAATGGAATTTATTACATTTCATCAGCATAAACACAATCACAGCAAAAATGCATTTGTAATTTAAATTTCATAGCTTTCAATCTATTATTATTATTATTTTTAATTCCCTGGTATTCCCTATTACTTTCAATTGCATTACACGATTCAACTATGAATATTTTTGCAAAATCTTTCAAATATTAAAGTGTATTTGTTAATCAACACAAATATACAACTAAATGATACTTTGTTGCATCCTTACAATTAACGATGCTAGCGTAATTGCTGTATAGTTTAATGAAGTGTTTAATAAATAATCAAACATATATTATTTTGAAAAAAAAATGCATATGTTAAAAGCTACTTTTGAATCATTCTTAAAGCAAAAGAATTTATTATATTGCTAAAAAATGCAATCAAATTAAGAAGTAGCGTGTTAGCATTATTATTAGTATAGCAGAGTCAATCATATTAAACGAAACAAAAGGGTTTACACACTGATTCGTAACACTTAGTTGCAAAAGATCTTCAAACTTGCTTTCATAAACGGTGCTATTTTCAAGTATTGCCGACTTTTCTTTATTTCAACAACATTGCTGTTTATTAGATGTACTTTTATAGTTATAAATCAATATAGTTAAAGTGCTCAACTGATACATGACAAAATCAGCTAAAGTTTAATTCACTCGTTAGATAATTTCTTTTTAAAATTAATTTGGTATTGTTTACAATAATTGGCAATAAAAATATGGATATATTACCAATGCAAGTCTTGAGCATTAATATGTTATATTTTTCTTAAATCTAACAAAGGTAATTTCTAAAGATTTTTCATGAACTTTTGATGATTGTTTCCAACAATGAAACTATTACAGAATGACGATGTATGTACGCAAATGTTAGCTGTCTTGTGTGAAAGCAAGGTGTGTATAATCAACAGCGATTCTTTCTCATACGAAAGAATTGAATTAAACATTACCGAGAAGGCCCAAAGGAGGTCTTGTGTAGATATATTTATTGAATGATTTAAGTCTGATGCAAGGAATCCACAAGAGCCTTGATAATGTTATTGTCATCGCTTTTTCAGCATTAACAATATCAAATTATGGATGTTTTGTAAGTAAAAATGTGACCACTGACGAAGTCATTCGGTTTATACATGTAGATATTTCATAAATTAAAATATTCTCCTGTGAGACTACTAAATTCTGTCATTCAGAACAAAGTGATCATTCGGGAGCATTATTCACAACAAAATTACATGAAAAACAACAAAATAACATGAAAAGTGCAGACTCGGTTTGATTGAGCCTGTACATGAGGGATGAAGCATAAGTGAATAAGTGCAACATCCCTCACGCCCCCCTAGCACCACCTAGAGGGGTACTCAATTCGCAACACTTAATAGTGCTGGAATCAATGATACCGAATAACCAGAAAAATATAACACTGAAGTGAAGTACAGGGCAAAATTTTACAACTACCATAAACATCATTTGACACTTGCTGTTGTGAAGTGTGAAAATCTGGAAACAAAGTGATCCATCGGAAGCATCAAAGTTTGTATTTTGAATTGTTTTAGATTGAACAATATTTTGTGAAATTTATCCAATGATGCGTTTCCATTCAATTTAATTAGATCGACACTTATTTAACTGTTTTGATTTGTCCTTCTCACTGTTTTATGCAACTGACGGACGTCCAGAAACAAATTAACTAAGTCAAATTTTATTTAGTGTATCTGGAAACGTTGTATTTAAAAACACGTTGTCCCTTAAAACAATCCCTGGCAATTGGGATATTTGATTTTTCTTTATATTTCATCATTGCATACATTTAACAGGTTATCTTACACATTTGATTTTCATTTAAAGGCCTTTATCTTTATGAAATATCATGTGTATTCAAAGTTGAGAATTAAAATTAAATGAAATTAGGTTTAAGTTTGTTTGTTTTCTTCTTTGAATGTTTACCGCTAACGTTCACTAATATAATTACAAGTTGTCCTTGCAGGCTTGATAAAAGTTTTACTGATCAAATATTTAAAGTCTTCCCAATGGTTTTCTGGCTTCCCAGTTAATCCAATTTAACTACAAATTATTAATGCAACATGTCACAATGAAATACAAAAAATAATCCAGGATAATTTTACAGAATAAAACAACTCTTGAAATGTCTACTAAGATGCCGTTATCATTAAATAGATTAACAAATACAGCAATGACATATCATCCATTAAAGTAATAGAAAGAGGATCGAAACACGAGGCTGATTTGTACGCGCGGGCATATCTCTTGAGTATAAATCGAATTGCCAAGTGTTTTGATTTTATTTCTCTTATATATCATAGACAAAAAATAGAAACACGCTCCCCGTCATCACAATATGAAATCCCAGAAAAAGTAACCAATGAGCGAGCATCTGAATATGACTTTTCATTGTTATTCCTTTCCCTGGCGTAATAAAAATGAGCCAATCAACGGGCATGCTCTACAGTGTAGATAACTAATATCTGCAACTTAGTTAACACTGTGCATGTATGGGTAAACGATTAAATTCAGAAACATGTTCAACAGAAAGGTCTGCAAAAACATAACAATTACGAATCTGTGGCACATAATAAAAACTACTTTTCCCTTTTAAGTATATATAACAAGAATTAATACAATTCGACACTACCTCCTATAATATCTCCTCGAAAGAAGTCTACATTATGTTTACAAAATGCCTTACCGAACTTTTAATATATTTTTAACACAGATGAACAATGCTTTTAAAAGCTTTTTAATAACGAAACATTATAAAGTTATTTTATCCCCTATGGATTCCTCATTCGCTTTTTACGAGTTTTCAACCTAATGATTATTTAATTTAGACAAGAAAGCCGACAGCATAAAAACAGCTGATTATCTGGCGATAAAAATGTTTGTATTTGAAATGTTTATGTCCTTTCCGTCATATCATATTATACATGTACAGGCTGGTTATTTGTAACAGCTTTCATAAAGTAAAAATTTGATTCATTCGATGGTTTTAATGTATAAATGTTTTATGCAATCTAAAGACGCATTGTCGATTTAACGCAACTTTCTTTGTATTTTGTATTGTGAATTTAGTTTATAACAGTACGTTACTTATAATTTATTAAATTGTTCCTGATTATCATATCAAGATATTCTATAATATTGAAGTTGCATTTCAAATTAATTGTATAAGCTTCCTGTAAAGAAGGCATATATGTTTATTTAAGGACTTTAAATAATTATACCTGTCTTCAATAACGGATGAAAATGTTAAAGAATATTTCATGTAATGATTGAAATATTTTAATTATGTAATTTGCAATATGATAATATTCACAAGTGACATTAACATGTCTGATGTGTCATAATGATTGGACAGGTGTTAAAATGGAATTTATTACATTTCTTCAGCATAAACACAATAACAACAAAAATGCATTTGTAATTTAAGTTTTTTTCATAGCCATCGATCTATTATTATTATTTTTAATTCCCTGGTATCCCCTATTACTTTTAATTGCATAACACGATTCAACTGTGTATATTTTTTTGCAAAATTGTCAAATATTAAAGTGTATTTGTTAATCAACACAAATATTCAACCTAAATGATACTTTGTTGCATCCTTACAATTAACGATGCTAGCGTAATTTCTGTATAGTTTAATTAAGCGTTTAATAAGTAATTTCTGTAGAGTATAATACATAATCAAAAACATATTATTTTGAGAGAAAAAAAATGCATATGTTAAAAGCTACTTTTGAATCATTCTTAAAGCAAAAGAATTTATTATATTGCTAAACAAATGCAATCAAATTAAGAAGTAGCGTGTTAGCATTATTATTTGTATAGCAGAGTCAATCATATTAAACGAAACAAAAGGGTTTACACACTGATTCGTAACACTTAGTTGCAAAAGATCTTCAAACTTGCTTTCATAAACGGTGCTATTTTCAAGTATTGCCGACATTTCTTTATTTCAACATCATTGTTGTTTATTAGATGAACTTTTATAGTAATTAAATCAATATAGTTAAAGTGATCAACTGATACGTGACAAAATTAGTAAAAGTTTAATTCAACAGTTAGATAATTTCATTTTTAAAAATTAATTTTATATTGTTTATAATAATTGGCATTTCAAATATGGATATTTTACCAATGAAAATCATGAGCATTTATATGTAATATATTTCTTACATCTAACAAAGGTAATTTCTAATGATTTTACATGAACTTTTGTTGATTGTTTCCAGCAATAAAACCATAACAAAATGATGAAGTAAGTGCGCAAATGTTAGCTGTCTTGTGTGAAAGCAAGGTGTGTATAATCAACAGCGATTCTTTCTCATACGAAAGAATTGAATTAAACATTACCGCGAAGGCCCAAAGGAGGTCTTGTGTAGATATATTTATTGAATGATTTAAGTCTGATGCAAGGAATCCACAAGAGCTTTGATAATGTTATTGTCATCGCTTTCTCAGCATTAACAATATCAAAGTATTGATGTTTTGTAAGTATCATTACCTTTAAAGAATCAATATACACATGTCCTTAGCCTAAAAATGTGACCACTGACGAAGTCATTCGGTTTATACATGTAGATATTTCATAAATTAAAATATTCTTCTGTGAGACTACTAAATTCTGTCATTCAGAACAAAGTGATCATTCGGGAGCATTATTCACAACAAAATTACATGAAAAACAACAAAATTACATGAAAAGTGCAGATTCGGTTTGATTGAGCCTGTACATGAGGGATGAAGCATAAGTGAATAAGTGCACCATCCCTCACGCCCCCCTAGCACCACCTTGAGGGGTACTCAATTCGCAACACTTAATAGTGCTGGAATCAATGATACCGAAGAACCAGAAAAATATAACAACACTGAAGTGAAGTACAGGGCAAAATTTTACAACTACCACACATCATTTGACACTTGCTGTTGTGAAGTGTGAAAATCTGGAAACAAAGTGATCCATCGGAAGCATCAAAGTTTGTATTTTGAATTGTTTTAGATTGAACAATATTTTGCGTTTCCATTCAATTTAATTAGATCGACACTTATTTAACTGTTTTGATTTGTCCTTCTCACTGTTTTATGCAACTGACGGACGTCCAGAAACAAATTAACTAAGTCAAATTTTATTTAGTGTATCTGGAAACGTTGTATTTAAAAAACACGTTGTCCCTTAAAACAATCCCTGGCAATTGGGATATTTGATTTTTCTTTATATTTCATCATTGCATACATTTAACAGTTTATCTTACACATTTGATTTTCATTTAAAGCCTTTATCTTTATGAAATATCATGTGTATTCAAAGTTGAGAATTAAAATTAAATGAAATTAGGTTTAAGTTTGTTTGTTTTCTTCTTTGAATGTTTACCGCTAACGTTCACTAATATAATTACAAGTTGTCCTTGCAGGCTTGATACAAGTTTCACTGATCAAATATTTAAAGTCTTCCCAATGGTTTTCTGGCTTCCCAGTTAATCCATTTTAACTACAAGTTATTAATGCAACATGTCACAATGAAATACAAAAAATAATCCAGGATAATTTTACAGAATAAAACAACTCTTGAAATGTCTACTAAGATGCCGTTATCATTAAATAGATTAACAAATACAGCAATCACATATCATCCATTTAAGTAATAGAAAGAGGATCGAAACACGAGGCTGATTTGTACGCACGGGCATATCTCTTGAGTATAAATCGAATTGCCGAGTGTTTGATTTTATTTCTCTTATATATCATAGACAAAAAATAGAAACACGCTCCCCGTCATCACAATATGAAATCCCAGAAAAAGTAACCAATGAGCGAGCATCTGAATATGACTTTTCATTGTTATTCCTTTCCCTGGCGTAATCAAAATGAGCCAATCAACGGGCATGCTCTACAGTGTAGATAACTAATATCTGCAACTTAGTTAACACTGTGCATGTATGGGTATACGATTAAATTCAGAAACATGTTCAACAGAAAGGTCTGCAAACTATGATACAATGCAGAGAAAGAGCATTAAATTACAGAGAACTAAAATTGGTAAAACAATCCGATCTGAAACTATCATAAAAAACTAACTCTCCCTATTAACTTGTTTTAAAAAGTGTGAAATGATAATTTCACAATCTGTTATCGGAATGATTCACTTCCTACATGTGCAAAATGATGTTACGGTATAATGTTATATATATCAATTTATATAAAACAGTACACTATTTTGTAAGCTGAATCTATCTTTAAAAAGTTAGTTCTTAGTTAATCAGTCACATTGTATAAATTGGGTTAAAGTTAAAATTCAAACGAGCAGGCTTATTTAAAGTATACAAAATTTTGACTTCAGCATCAGAATTGTATACTATACAAATGATGATAACGTATACATTGAAAATTCTATAAATTTTGGGATAAATATTTCTTCAAATGCAATTTGAAATGCCATCTTTGTTGATTAGGTGAAACCAAACTTGTGCACATTAAGCTTATTCTCCAATATTTAAATACCAATATTTTACAGGCGTACAGTAGTATAATAATTCGAAAAATGTTCCAATCATTTCTTAACCAACAAATCAATAACTTTGCCACCTCTGTATTTTTCTTATATCATATTTAGATTGCTTACAAAATAGCTGTCAAGTGAAAACTTTTACGGGATATACTTTATGGTTTACTAGTCTGGGGTTATTTCAAAATTAAAGCAATTAAGAAGGATATTATGACATAGTTATATTACAGGGTAATGTCCTATGTGCTAAGCGTAATGTCTTTATTGACATTTATTCTGTTTTTAGGGATGCCATCTTTCTGTATTTTGATATTAATAACATAAGGCAGCTCCACTTACAGTCGATTTTTGCCTGATTTCTGATTGCCCATTAATAATAAAACTTCTTAAAGTAAGCTTTTCTGCAAAACGAGCAAAATCAAAATATTAAAAGAACTATAAATATCCATTCCTATTGTAAAATAGTTGGTGTAAGAATGCTTAAAATATGTAATCCGTTTAATGAGTTAGTGGTCGTTTCAAATGGTAAGTAAACGGCGTGTATGTTTTAATATGAAGCGAATGAAAACAGAAATGCGCTCACATCTCGCAATGCTTAAATACTAGTGATATGTTTTATATTATAATAACAATATAGTCAAATATTTGAACAGTCATCGACTATAAATATTAAACCCAGTGAATTGTATATGTTTACCTGTATTCCTAGGAATGAGCATGTAGTTTTCCACACCAATCAAATATATATTTACTGTTGTACTCTGAAGCACAATTTAATTATATACAACGCATGGCTTGATTGAAATGTTATTTATTGAACATTGACATAAAAATACATTCAACATTATTTTAGCGTTCTCTTGTGTGAAACTATATTTCTGTTTGCAGCTTTTTTTAATTTATCATTAAAATATTTAAGTAATCTTTTTTTGCGTGCTTCTCTCATATGGCATTTCGTCTTATCTAATTTGATATCTCGCAGAGTTTTGATAATTGTCGAATGGAAGCATAATTCAGTTGAAACAACAATATATTAATTTAATTAAATTGTCCCGGTTCTCGATAGGTTAACTAAATACGGGATTTCTGAAAAAGTAAATAAAAGTCCGAATACAGCAACATGTTTTTTTATTAAGAAATACTGTAGCATTTTGTGTAAGAAATTTTATCTAATTATCTATATGGTTTGTTGGTTTGTTTTGGGTTTACGTCACATCGACACAGTATAGATCATTTCGCGACGTTCCAGCTTTACTGGTGGAGGAAGACCTCAGGTGCCCTTCCGTGCATTATATCAGGCACGGACGGGCACCTGAGTACAACCACCGACGTTCCGTAAACTAGCTGGAATCTATATCTGGTGTTAAAATATAAAAACTATAAGTTAACATAGTAGAGGTGTTGTTTTTATCTTCACTGTTGCAAATGCAATGAAATAAGCTGTTATCATTTAATTCAATTCGAGTAGATTTTTACTATTTTACCAATAACTGCATAATTATAATGCATTGTGAAGGAGACGAATCACCCGGTTTCTAGACAAACTGAATCATTTTCTAATATAAACATACTTGTAACTAGTGTATTATCAAAATTTATTAAGTGTTAAACAAATATAATTAGAGTACAAATCAAATGAAATTTAATCAATTAAATTATAACTTATATATAAAAAAGATGATTGTATTAATCGGTATGTAATACAGTATTATACCGTATATAAATATAACCGGTAATTTGGAGTTGTATCATTGCAAAATTAAACAATTGATTGGCATTTGCTAAAATTGTTAAGGTAATTAAAAAAATAACTGTAGACTATCTTCCATTTCATATTTTGTCATTTCAGTTCATGTTGACAATCAAAATAGAGTAAAATGTTACTTTAAATTATATTCATGACCTACATTATATTTGGAAAACAATAATGCGCTCCTTTATTGTGAACAATTTGTATACATTTTAATTTTAATGAATTTTAGTGTTTTTTATTTTTTTTTATTTTGTAAATCAAGTATTTTTGAAAGCGAAATAAATCAGTCCTCTACAATATTGTCAACACTTTATGTATAGTATAAGACCTTTAAAACATTGCTTATTACTAATATTTTCGACAGAAAAACGTTAATATGTTACCAGGCTGTATTAACAAGGATTTTAGTAATTTCATTCATGGACAATTTGCCTGTTAAAACCTTTTGCAATGTTCCAGTCAAACATGCTTTGCATATTGGTTTAATAAATATACCCAACAAAAATGCACGACAGTTTATATTTAATAATAATTAAAAGGTAATAATAAATGCTGTCTAAATCAGTACTGAGCTTTTGATGAAACATGTTTATGAAAATTCGGATTTAAAGTTATCTTTTATATAACTATTAATGCTTTTTCAATTGATCAAATCACTAAAGATTAAAATTTGTTTCCCTGCATAAATGATTAAGTGAGTGTTTAAGAAAACAAATCGACCAGACCTCCTTTTATTGTCACTGCGAACAAAAATTAAGAGTTTAAATAATCTCGGGAATCTATTTTTTCTCAGTTATTAATTTTAAAGAGGATGAAAACTGAGACTGAAATAATTTTAAATAACAAAACATTAAAATGCAATATATGTATATGCAATATATACCTTTGGATTACTCGTTGCGTTTCACGGGTTGCTTACACTATGACTATTCAATTTAGACAAAATTATTGTCATACAAATTACGGTATTAGGGTTTAACTTATATGAACTTGTTAATCGTAAACGTTTTAATAAAGCAATACATTGAGTCAATAATAATTTTAATGTTCGATAGTGTTGTAAAGAAACATTTTCGGTTAACATTATGTTTTTGCACTGTAGATAGAGATTTTAGTATAATTATATAACGTTGTGTGGTAATTATTACGCTCCCTTCGCAGCTTACTGAATACACTCCCGTTACTTCAGACCGCTGCTGTAATACCCGTCGATTCATGATATTGACCTTTACCGTGAACTTTTAACGACCAATGAAAGTTTTCCAAATTCCAAATCAGCCTAAAATCTTTATACGCATTTTCATTGGTTGAAACAGATGACGTGTGTACAAAATTATAAATAGACGGGTATTTCCTCAAAATTATGTAAACAAAATACAAGAAATAGCGTAACCGGCGCCAGACATCACTACAGAAGTTTGTTTTTCGTGCAACCATTGAACAAAATTTGGATACATTTGATTGTTCTCAACATGGCCATTTAAGTAACTTTGTTTTTCAAGGAAAAGCGCACCTTCATCGACATAATTTGCGTGAGAAACCAATTTCCGCGATCTAGCAGGGCATCGGAATAAAAGACATTGACAGGACAAATTTTGTATTTCTACTGTAATCTGATTCAGACAACTATATATCATGTGTGAGGAAGATGCACCTTTAAATATAAGTGATGTTGAAGATAATAGAGATTGTACTGTATTTGATAAAGTAGTCAATAGTACACCAGTATGATCTGCAGGTGTCAAGACAGTTCAGGTGTCAATATGGTATGAATTTTGATTTATGTTAAAACATTTGAGTTTGTGATAATGTGTTAGTAATGTGACATTATTTTTCACTGTCCAGACTGTTTCAATAGACAGACTATTTGAATTGTGATTGAACAAAAATTAATGATAGTTGATCAGTGAATCCTAAATATAAAAAAGACTGCCACACTACTTTAGTAAAATGACAGACACACTTTTTTAATAAAATGGCAGCCACACTCCTTTAATAAAATGACAGTTTATGAAGGATATTTACAAATATTTTTGTGGTTAATGGGATTTATTTACTCAGTTATTTTAATTTAAATGATCACAGAATCATGACAAATGCATACCTACCCAGGAAAAACATTATTCAGCACCCTTAAATTATCATTACTAAATGTGAAATTTCTCAAATTGGCCAGATTATCTTTCAATATGGACTAAAGCATTTATCAATTTGAAAAAGACTCTTCACAAATTGTAGTGACTGAAAAGTGAATAGTGCAGACCATGATCAGATCTTACAACACAGATGTTCCTCCGCAATAGTTTCTATAATTCTATAAAGTGTTAAAATTGTAAAAAATATGTAACCATGCAGCTAAACATAATTTTAATCTATGTGTGCATTGAATATAGAAAATTAAGTAGCAATTATTTCATACAGTATTTGATTTCTCTTAAACTCTATTACAATTGTTGTTTTGTTTTGTTTTTTTTTATTGTTTTTTTTTTTAACAAATGTAATTATATTTAGAAATTCTAAAATATTCACTATATTGATATTCATTTCATTTTGTTAACAAGAATATGTGAAGTTGTAGATGATATGTTTTGAAATTGTTACATATTAATATAAACATTTACAAGATATCTTCCAGTTTTAACACAATAGAGTAATTTATGTGGCTTTTAAATAAAAAAATCTTGTAACTTTTATCATAATTTATATATTAATTAAAATAAAGGGATCACTACAGTTATCAAAATTTATTTATTAATATACATGTCAGGGTTATGCAGGAGATTAATGCTTTTTATGTATTAAAAAAAAACAACTTATAATGAGGGCCCAGTGGATTTGTTCTTTACTTGAAAGTTGAAAACACAAACGCGTTTGGCATATGTGTGTATATTTATTTGACCTTTAAAGCTGAATGGCTTAAAGTTTAATATTCATTTGTCTAAATACTAGAACAGAACATTGCTTCATGGACAGTCAAAGTTCTTGACAAGAAATGTAAATAAGACATATGAGCCGCGTCATGACAAAACCAACATAATGGGTTTGCGACCAGCATGGATCCAGAAGAGCCTGCACATCCGCGCAGTCTGATCAGGATCCATGCTGTTCGCTATCAGTTTCTCTACTTGTTATAGGGTTTGTGAGCGAACAGCATGGATCCTGATCAGACTGCGTGGATGCGCAGGCTGGTCTGGATCCATGCTGGTCGCAAACCCATTATGTTGGTTTTGTCATAACGCGGCTCATATATATCTTCCAAAATCCATAGGTCATTTGAAAATTAAAGAGTTTGTTATATTTATATTACTCTTGGGAGAAGTTAGGCACAAATATCTGTCTTATCGAGTGTTTAAGGTCACATAATTACAGGCTGCCTCAAAAACAAAGTTACTATTTAAGTTTTGCCATGATAGCTACAGGGATTTTACTATTCCCAAATGTAAGGTGCTTATGGGGTATTGAAAGTATAAATTAAAAAGTAGCTCAGAAGGAAATATTTTAGGAGATAGTTTAATTTCAAATTTTGAGTTTCTGCACTTTGACAGATTTCTGTAGATGTTTAAATGGATCAACACCATTTACTTGTTATCCTGTTCTGAAATTACGGTGGACTATATTTTGACATTTATTAACATATACATGTAGTTGATTATTTTCTTTGAACAACACGACTGTTACTGTATAATTAAATGATGTTTTCATACTGTACAATTCTTATATACAGTACTATATACATGTTTATAATTGAATAAATGTCATAACTTCTGTTTTTTAGGGTATATGACCAAAACCAGAAAGATGTGTTTCATCCAGTGTTCACTGTTCACAGGGGTTGAAGAGTTTTGCTAGCACTTACAGCTACAGCTAGTCCAACAGATTGTGCCAAATAAACATTGTGTATTAGGTACATGTATAAAATAACCATTAGAAATAGTACAGTTGAACTTGAAGGCAGAAAACATAGAAGAAATCAGTGATCAAAGAATCTGTGGATCTGAAAGTGGGAAGTAAATGTTATGAACAAATGACTTATGTGATTAACATGCTTTTACAGAAGATAAAATAAGGATTTTGGACCTTTTTTATTTATTTCAAAAATAAAATTTGGGATGAAGAATTATTTGACATACTACTACACCAAATATCAAATCAAGTCATCAATCAAAGTCAAATAGCAGTCTTAAAGTCTTCATAACTGCAAAAATGTTGAAATATGGTTAGACTACAATACTTGGACAGTATGGACCATCATCACTATATGATCAGATACCTGCATTCAACATATTGATTAAGTTTAAGTAACTTAGTGTTGGAACACTTCCTCATGGAATTATAGTATAGTGTGTAATTACAGGTCAAGGTTTTGTCCAGGTTTTGTCCAAAATGATAAGTTTTTTGAAAGGCAACACTGTCACACATAATCCTTTGCCAAATTCATGAAAACTACACGTGTATTGGTGCTGCAAGTTGTGACATTTTTCAGAAAGATGTAATGATGGAAATTGTAGAAATTTATTTTTACTGGTATTATGAAATACATGTGCATGTGCAATTTAAATTTTTACACAGTTATATAATCAGAATATTTTAAGTTTCCTTTCAACACTCACATCAAATGGCTGTACATAGGTTTAAAATTCTGGCATCATTTTCCATGAAATTTAGGTCTTTTCTTATACAAATTTGTAATTTTTGATAAATTTTAACATTAGCTGTTTCTGAAACTTTAAAATTTACTGTGTGAGATATTGTATAATACATTAAGGATGTAAAAAGTTAAATTTTGTTGACATCATTTTCTGCCCACATCAGGCACCAGTATTTTGTGAATGATATCCCCTTTATAAATTTGAATATATAGGGTATTTACAGTATCTATGTTATTACTGTTGCTTATTTATAAATGAGATAGTACTTTTAATTTTAATTAACAATGAGTTATGTCTGTTTTTTTCATAGTCTTGAATAAATGTAGATCTGCAGGAACCTATGTTATAATTACATTGTAAATGATTGCATTTGAACTGGTGACATTTGTTTCACATAAGCATCATATCATAAAGAACAAGTTGCATAAATCCTGCATGATTATGTTTGTTTAGGAATATGGTTCCTGTTCCCAAGTTAGATTTTGTAATTCAACTTGTGATGTCTGAACTAACAGTTTTGCTTAAACATGAAATTATTTATGGGATATTTGTCATTCATGACAACATAATAAGACCTGCAGCCTTTCTTTAAATGCCTTTAGATGTTACCTATATGATTTTGAATTTTGCAAAATGTAAGCATTGATGCAAAATTATATCAACCCTTAGCCTGTAGAGTTAATAAATGGACATGTCTGGCTTATATATTTAAAAGTGTCTATTATCATTTTGGGTACATTATTCATCAGGATGAAAAGTTAAAGTTAGTGAGACAACAGTGTGGAGCCTGTTCAGTCTCCATAGCCTGGCTTTATACCGCTGGCAAAGGCTAATCACTTTGCTTATTTACAATGAAGCATGAAAATAGCCAATTACACTGTCCTATGGATAATGCTAAATTACAACAAAATAATATGACCTATTTTGAGTAATAGCCTCATAAACCAGATACTGTTCTGGCCATCTTTAGGCAGTTGTCAAAATATTTATATATATAATTAGCTCACATGTCACAAAGTGACATGAAGAGCTTTTTTGATGTAACAATGTGAATGGGTATCATAATTTCACTGAACATAGTAACAATATGCCTGGGTATCTGAGTATTAAACCAGTGCTGAAGGCACAAATTGTACTTTAAAACCTGAAATATTCAAACTAGCTTAAATATACATTGCCTACTCAATAGCTAGATTATCCCAACCTATATATATTTAGTGTTCTGGTCAAGTTTGATCTTGTTTTTCTATTGTTACTATTGGCTTAGATTGTTAACTTCATAGGAAAAGATATTTGTCAATTTATCTCTGTGATTGTGAGTGACCTTACAGCCAACTTATGTACTCTAATTTTTGTTATGTTTATGTGATCAACCCTTGATACATTATATTTTAGGACTGTGGTATAAGTGTATGATAAATCAATAAAATGTTGCATTTGTAATTTCATATTACATATTGTTTTGAGAATGAAGACTTACATGTACATGTGTGAAATAAATTCATTGATGATCTACAGTGCAGTACAGTTGTTTTTAGCTTAAATATTTGAAGAAAAATGGGACTATCCTTTACATCTGGAATTCTTCATCAGTGTAACATCTTAATGTTTTTCTCGCAACTACATGTAATGGCTTGCACTTCACCTCGGTTTGAAATCCGCAAGGAACATTGGATTCTTTCATGTGTAAAAGACTTTGCATGCACACTTTGGGATCACTTTCCAGGGCCAGTAACTTTAGCATGGATTTTGACAGAAGTATGACCCTCTAAACTTCTGATTTAATACAAGTTTTAATCTTGAAACTTAATAATAGTATACCTTGGGCGTCACTGTCAAAGGCTCATAACTCGTGAATTTTAAATGAAATATGGCCTCATATGGGAACATTATTTGTAAATGAATGAAATATTCCTTAGTTAATTCAAACATTTTCCATCAAATTCTGATAATAGTTGAATAGAACAACTGTTCTATTGACAGCCCTTGTTGATATTAATGGACAAACTTGTGGTTGCTTTGGTAGTCTCCTGATTGACTACAATATTATTAAGTAGAATAGCTGAATTTCAAATGAGTAACCAATGCAGTTTTACTATTGATGTGTACAATAGTGTTGGTTGAGTCTGCAGATATCTGTATGTAGTATATGTCATTTTGCACATACATGTATATTATGACTTACAAAACCTGCCCATCCATGAAAAAACACAGGATAAGAAAGTACGTTAAATAAGATCTTGGATATTCTTTAATGGCCATCATTAAAGCTAGATGAATTTGACTTTGTATGTACTGTTCTATATAAGATCAGTCAAATTAATATTTTTTAAATTACTTTATGTGCATAGTGTACACCTGGTGTAATGTTGCAATAGCATGTGATAATTTCTTCCGCTTTATTCATACTTGTATATAAGAATTGCTGTTTTTCGAGGGATTGGTTAAATGCTACTGGTCATCCGAGAAAATATAAGAAAAATAATTTAAACGGCCTGACTTTGACTTTTTTGCAGCCAGAATATGCGGACCATTATTCGTATTGAGCTACCGTTTACGTAGACTCCATTACAATTGACTATCCGTAAATAATATATCATCGTGAATTTACCATTTTGGTCGTTTAAAATAAATAATTTTAAGTAAAGTACAAATGAACACGCATTGTTTACATTACGGTGCGTCAAATTCAGGTATGTGACAATTCGTTACAAGTAAGCTAGTCACTAATTGGCTGAAGTGTAGACACGGATTTTCCTGTCTAAAAAAAGAAATATCGGTCTGAACCTACAATTTTAGCAGAGGTAAGAAGTGAGCGATAGTGGAACATTCGACCGATGCGCAGGAGAGTAGGTAATTATTAGACTCACAAGGTTTTACAAAATACTTGTTGGCATTTTAACTTCATTATATGTTTTAGAAAATAAAGCATAATCGAAACACAAACAGCAAAATTATAATTTTTACAGCTGCCACATGGCTCTTGACGCCTGCTGTTGAAAAGTATACAAATCTCGAAAAGGGTTATCCCTTCGAAGCATAAGTAGAAAAAATAAATCAATTAACATGAAAATTGCCGACTCAGTTTCATTGAGACAGTACACGAGGGTCAATGAAAAACCAGCATGTCCACTATCAACTAATTCGTAGTTATAAATAGTAATTTATTTTAGTCTGATGCAAGTGACTCCCAGGGGCTTTAATTATTTATTTGTAATCGTTTTCACAAAAAAAAAACGGTTATACCTATAGCGTCGATGTTTTGTAAGACGCATTTCCTTATAGTCCTTATAGTCATTTTAACAAATGCCCTTAGCGTCAAAATCGTCACGCAGAAGTTGTTTTGTCGAAACATTTTACACATTTAAATCTTCTCGAGTGAATGTAATTGTTCAAGTACTTCATCTTATTAAATTTGAATGAAAGTTAAATGGGAAAATAGTATATTTCCAGTCATAAATTATTGTATCGTTAACTTTTGAAATTCAAGCTGCATAGACAATACCGGCCTTTCAATAAAATATGATTTTATTAAATAACTTCGTTAAAGTAAAAGTAAGATAAGTGATCAGCGCTTTGCGGATATTACTTTTATCATGCTTTTTTTAATTTAGAAATATGTAGCAGATAAATACTTTAGTAAAATATCAATCATCATATGACTGCTTATAGTAATTCTATAGCCTTAGACAGCCCTCGTATGATATGTATGATTTTACGGACGTCTTGTGTTTTTGCAGAAACAAATTCGATGTCGGTTTATAATATCATTGCCCCATACGCTTAACTATGTATTTTTATACCGTTTTAACCTCATTTAATTAGATCGTTAATGTTCTCATGTAGCTTCGTATGAGTTTTCTAGTAATTGAATTGTTAATTATCTGCTATAATAGTAACAGATTCTCCCATTCCTTTCAACGTCCATGTTCCTTTTTCTGCCCCAGCCTTTCCAATTATTCTGTGAGGCAGCTTATTGCAAGGGGATAATGTTTTGTAATGCCGCTGTTCCATAATAATAATTTACATCATATTTCAAAAAAAATTTGGTGTGAATATATTGCCTGGTGTACATAATGGCATGCTTGCATTGTTGTTATGTATATTTGAATGTTGTTTTTTTTTTGTCTTTTTTGTTGTTTTAATAAACAATGGAATGTGTTCTTAAAATGTGTATTTTCAATCAATTGATAATAGATACGAATAAACATGAACATACATGTATATTTTAAACTTTAGTATTGATCATTCGGCAGATTATATTGCAAAATCATTACAAAAAAAAAAAAACACTAAAAGAAGAGATTATTTGTTTATTTGTTTACTCAATGAACAATAGTTGGTTTGTTTTATTTGTATTTAAAATTGAGGTATAAAGTATAAACACAGAACACAATTAATGCATTTAATATGAACAAAAACTTAAAATGATGAAGTTTTGTTGCTGACTATCATATAATCAAATCTCAATCAGGTAGATAAAGTAGATAATCTATTAGGTCAATAGTAACATGAGAAGTTCTATCCATTGAAAGCAAACATTCCTTTTTATCGGCTATCTTTAAGCATCTAATAACTTATGTTTATGTAACATTATCATTTAATTGTTTCTATTTCCTTTTTTCTTTTCTGTTTGATACATTACAATCAGATATAATGCAGAAACGTAACTTAAATATATGCCCTTCAGTATGTTAACATGGTTTGATTAAATAATAAACAAACTAATTTAAGTGTTAAAAGTCACAACTTTAGAAGATATTTGCAAAATTTCGAAATACATAAATAACATTTCTAAAGACGATAGTGTTCCAGTTACTTGCACCACCTGTAACACATACTGTATTGTAGGATCTGATTAATACGGACAGTACTATTTCAATGCTCTTGAGCCTTAAATCATAAGTCTCTGACTGTCTGTCATTGAAATCTGTATGACATAAATGTTGAACATCTTATATAATATATAAGTTTAATTTGTTTGGCAATGTGAAAAGAAGAACACTTGATGATATGTACTTTTTATAGATTTTAACTAAATGTGTGTACAAGCATTTGGACCATTTGCTCATTTCTAATGAAATAAGGAAACATTTATTTAAAGTTGTTTAGATTTGCAAATATTTGCCAATCGTTATTGCATCGTAATAGAAGAAAGTTTTAGGTGAATATATACAACTTACCATTATTGTTCAGAACCATGAACAGAGCTATCATTTGCAATTTGATTGCACTTCGCATATATCATATGTTTACTTACTTTTGATTTTAGTTATTGTATCACAACTTATAGAAATATGGTTTTGAATGTGCTGTTCCGTGTTACAGTGTAGATGTTGATTCTTTTATATCCATGAACTTAGGGCAATAAATTATTTAAAAACATTATCACCTAGGTTTTATAGCCCATTTGTCCTAATGACACACTCTACAAACATCATCCTGTGATAAAAATCTTTGATGTCAATTGATAATTGCTTTTCTACGTGTATAATTAAGTAAATATCACATTTATGGCTCTTTATGGTTCCCCTATGATGCAGTTTCTCTGAATTGTTGTTATCAAATGAATGTTTTGTCCAAAATTTTAATGTTGTTACATGAATTTATGAAGGCGCTAATGAGACATGCTATTATGGAGTTATTTCAGTGAAAGACATTAGTTTGCTTTTTGCCATTTGAATTGAAATTATGCATTACATGAATGTGTAATTATTATTTCTCCCAAATGAATTACTTACTTAAAGACGAATAAGGTATATGGATGACAGATGATGCCGACTGGAGAACAAATGAGATAAAGTTTCTGCGGAAGCATTATTGTGACCAATTATCAAAGTAAGTGCAACCCAAAATATTCTGAAAAGTGTTATACATAGATGTGCTTAGATATTTTGCATGGAAGTCGATCAAACGTTTATTTTATGTGTCTTTTACGACATGAGACAAGGTACTAGTATTTCAAATTCAGCGCCCTCGTCTTCATTTGGTACTTTTTTTCACATGTTAATACATCATAACAGTATAATTAAACCTATGTTTCCCTTTCGACACAGAAAAAATATTAAGGTCTACGGCTTAATATATCTTCAATGCTAATTTGTTACATCCTTCTTCGGGGTAACTGACCTGCCAGTAAATCTTTGTAAGTGTAAATGTATCATTGTTTACAAATTGAGTATATGAAAACTGTATATGTAATATCTAAAGGATTATTCTTAAAGAAACAAATCCTGACATGTCCATCTAGAAATAATATAGGTCAAACGTTCATATTTATTTATTTATTTATTTCATAATAAAACATTGAACCACAGTATGCTGCTATCCATCTTTATTTACAACAAAAAGTAAACTGTTTCACGAATCAAAATCAAATTATCAACGTTGGTACTAGGTACTTATACTAAAACAAATCGTTTAAAAGATTGCTAGTTTATTTTAAAGGTTACATAAATGTTACACGATAACGCAACCGATCACATCTTTCTTTTTGTTAATATGATCTAATAGAACATTATGTTTTCTTTCTGTTAATTCAAGCATAGTTAAATATTATAAAAGACAAATAACTAGTAACAACACTATTTTGATTGTTATATCTAAAAATAATAACAATTTATCTGTTATTTTTTAAAATTAATCAATGAACCTTAATGAATATTTCCAGCTGCATACTTAAATTATACATTTTGCTATCAAAATACATTATTTGTATGTGCAAATAAACTTTAATTACTTGGTTTTGAGAGTTTTGAAACATTTATAAATTTATATTTTTATTCTAGATATGCACTTAGGTGCTTATTACAGAAAACCAAATATCAAATCTCATTACATATATAAGATTTGGCGGAATTTGACATTTTTAACCAACACTTTCCTCTCAAATACATTATATATTTTTATTCATTTTCCTAGAAGTGAGTATAAAAACTTTTTAGGAATCTATCTATGCGTGCTCCTCTATTTACAAGTTGGGCATTATTTAATTTGATATTCCGCTGAGTTTTAATAATTGTAGAAATGTAGCAAATGATTCAATTTAAAAACCAATATGTTTATCTTATTAAGTTTCTCCGGTTCTCGATAAGTTAATTTAATACGAGATTCCTGAAAGCAGCAAAATATAATTTCGTTAAGTGTACTTAGCAAGTGTAAAACATCTTGTAATCAGCGTATTACTGAAAAAAGGTTTAGTTATCTTATTTTTTGTTTCCTTTTTTCCAATTCAATCACGTGATAAATTTTAAAGCAGATTAGTTTTATCGACAAATCCAGCATGATAAACAAAACTTCTGTCCAGTGTGTATAATGAACACAAAGCATGCACATAATTCAATACGCTAAAACAACATCAAGCCAAGGTTGTTTATTTACTCTGTATCCAGTTAAAGAAAATGTTATTGAACGATGTAAACCTTTGCTGGTCTAAGATTAAATATCCAATCTAACACTTCAATTGTGTTTTCGAAACAGCTACACGGACTTTGAAAGAAATTACAAATATTTACGTTTGATAAATTAAAATATTCCAATAAAATTGTTGTTGACAATGAGATTTTATTAACTTTCTTTCTTAATTACTTTTTGGTTGAAATATTTCTAAAAATCAATCCATTTTGTATACTTAATACGCGAGTACGCCAAGCACTTCAGGTACTTTATGTACGAAAAGGTTTGTTGAAAGTACATCGAAATGTTTTATATCGAATAAACCTCAATTTACTAAACAATTTGGATTTCAGGAAAAAAACAGTTTAAGTTTAACTGTGCAAATATTCTTAAGCAATCTTATTTTTCACTTAATTATCACTGACACTTTTTTGTAATTTGTGGTAATGGTTTCAGTTTAATAATGTTATATTTTTCTCAGTGACAAACATGTTTGAATGTTTTCAAATATGGTAAGTGGTTACAGTTAAATGGTGTTATTTCTGATTGTTTTCTCCTTTGTTCTGATTAACCTATTGAACCAATATATACCTCAGGAAATAAATTTTAAAGCTAAATGTCGCTTTTAAACACTGCTGTTAAAAATTTTACAAATTGTAATACCCGTTATATAAGCGCAAAAGGAAATTATCAATAGCAATAATATATAGCAATAAAACATTTAAAAAGAACAAAGAAGGAACGATTAAAACAGCGATCATGTTTACTGCTAGAAAAATAAAATGTTGTAATTACTTTCTATCGACAGCAAATAACTGTCTCCAAAAAAGAACAGTTACTGTTGATTTACGCATGTTTATAAACATGGCTTACATATTACCTCAGCTATATATTGTGCTGTCTTTTTTGAAGTTACGAATATAATAAATTTGGTTTGGTGATTAAGACAATTTTAAGACAACATTACGTACTGCAAACAAGTAGTAAAGACAGCAATTTGTAGTCAAACAAATTATTACAAACATAATATGCCATCCAAGTAAATATAGGTCAGAATACAGCAAGCGTGCATTTGACTAGGATTTGTGAAGGAGACTTTATCTTATTATCTTTAGAAATGTGTATCTGGTGCAAATATCAAAACTATAAATTAACATACATCAAGTGTTTTCTTTTTTCTCTTATCTTTACTCTTGCAAATGGTTTAGAATAAATTATTATCGTTTATTTAGATCAAGCAAAATTTGAATAATTATACCAATAACCGCATAATATAAGTTATGATGTAGGAGAGGAATCCCCTATTTCTAGACAGACTGAATCATTTTCATATACAAACACACGTGTAACCAGTGTATAGTCAAAGTTGTTGAAGTATTAAACAATTTGTTTACATCAAATAAAATTTCTTTCAATTAAATCATGACATATATTCATGACTTGAAAGATTGTATTAATCGGAATATAATATAGTCTTATGTTTACATATTACAGGTAATTTTGGAGTTGTAGCATTGCAAAGGTAATTGAAAAATAATTGTAGACAATGTTCCGTTAAAGTGTTGTTTTATAATAAATTGTTGAACTAAGTATTTATAATAGGTTGTTAAATGTACAAACAAATAGCTGACACAGCAAACAGATTGTGTCATACATTATTAAATATTAGCCTGGGTATTTATTTAAATAACTAGTAACACTAAATAGTCAAATGCAATGCGCAAATATCGTCAATAGTGCAATAGTACATTTAATTAGTGGTTCACTATGCTGAGATTTTATACACTTAAGCTTGACGTGTTAATTCCAACAGATAAGTGAAACTTCTAGATATTTAATTGAATCAATTATTTATATGACAGTTCTAAAACATTCACCATTCTGTTTAAATATTCAATTTTTGTTATCGGGAAACAATGTGGAATAACCTATATAATGTTACAGCATGCAGAGATACTAACCAATCATCCTAAACAAAGATTCATCATTTGCTTCCATTATTTTCATACTGCATCTGTCTGTTCTGGTGTAACTAAAAGGTCAATAGCATTTGAATATAAAATAAGTTACCTAAAGAGGATTTGTATTTCACAGATATGACAGGCTGAAAGGAAAGTGTTTTTTGTGTTTTGTTATTGTTTCTTTTACTTACTTTCCGTTAAATAAAAAAAGGTTACCAGTAACAGACAAATCTCTTTTTTAATCGTTATCTGTTACAACGGTATCAATGACATTTCTGGATATCAATTCTTTTGTACCTGATTTTACAGAAGAAGGTGTCTTTGTGCACTTTTTCAGAGAATAAATTGTCTCAATGTGGTGGATTGTAAACACATACTTCTATTTGATAAAGCTTTACTCACTTTCAAACAAGGATGTGACATATATACTACTGTGCTTGTTTATAGACAATGAATGTTCATTGATTTCCAATCTTTGTTACATATACGGAATTGCCAGCATATTATAAGTTACAGTTTTCATTATTTGCCAAAAATATGAAAATATCATCAGTTGATAAATTAATTTATTATATGATCTAAAAATAGCTGCAATCTCATTGGTCCAAACTGTAGTCAACAGAACTTTTTATAAAGTCATATTCACTGGGTGTAGTATCATATTAACTGGCTAAATTGGATTTTTCCTAGTCTAAAAATAGATTGAGACTCATATTCAATGACCATACACAGTAGAATGTTAATTAAGTGTGTTAATTAAAAAATAATTGTTGCGTTTTGTTCTTTATGGCATATTTCTCGATTGAAATACCATTACTTTACTGTTATACTTAAAGGCTAAACCGCATTGATGAGTATAAACTTGAATTACTTGTGTATGCGCAGCGTTCGCGTAGTCGTTGCATGCCTAACACGTGCGTCTTATTTCCTGCGCTTCCACGGGCAAAATTTGTACATGTATTTAAGGATGTACTTTTTCGTGATTTTTTTAATTCTTAGCCTATTCATATAATAAAACAATTATTGACTAGTGAGCCATTGAATATGATGTGATATTCATCGGCAGAAAGTCATATGTCATCTGCCGGTGAATATCACATCATATTCAATGGCTCACTAGTCAATAATTGTATAATATTTGATATCTTTTTTGATACTTTTACTCAATATGACTTATCAATGTATATGTTAGAGAAAAGAACTTATAAAATTATAATGATATACCAATGGGGCAGTCTATCTTTGGAACTATTTTGTCATTGCAGTTCACCTTAACAGTACAAACTGAGCCATTTTTTACTTTAAACCATTTTTGAGACCTACATTATATTTGGAAAAGCGATAATACGCCCTGTCATTGTCAACACTCTGTATACATTTTAGTGAATTTGAGTATATTTTTGTAAATCAAGTATTTTCGAAAGCGAAAAATAAATCAGTCCCCTACAGTATTGTCAAGACTTTATGACCATTATAAGGGCGATGATGCATTTCTTATAACTAATATTTTCGACAGAAAAAAACGTTAATATGTTATCAGGATGCATTAAACAGGATGTCAGTATTTTCTATCATGATCAAATTGTCTGTTAACAGCACTTGCAATGTTTTGATAAAAACTTATTACTTCCTAAATTAAAAACGAAATTTATTTGATTTGATTACCCAATCAAAGATGCTTTGCATATTGGTCTTATAAATGAAAGACATGAAATTATCTTGTAAGATTCTTCTGCTTTAATGAAGTCTTAGATTTAAATCGAGTTTATTTTCAAGTTCTGTTGCTCAATTATTTCTGTTTAAAGCTTCCTTGGAAACAAAATAGGTGCGATAGGTAAGATTAATGTATCGTTTTATTAAATTGAATGTTTCTCTCTGATCTAAGTACAAAAAGTGACAAAAGTTCAACAGTCCAACCGATCAGGTCCGTTCATTTACCATCAATACATTTATATGTAATTGATAGTAATAAATGTAATTTCTTGCTTTTTGTTGTGTTTACTTACGTTGCCAACACATCTTCGTATGTCATTGAAATGTATATACAAAATTGTAACTGGACGGTCGATTTTATCGACGCTTAAATAGTTGTAAAGATATGTTGGATACAATTTGTGCACCTCCAATTACGGTGGTATCCAGTTAATAGCAACTAAATGTGTTGCTGATCAATTGCATCACTTCGTTTATTTACCATTTATTTTTCTCAGTATTAAAAATTACATTATTTTCATAAATTATATCAATTGTACTGTTAATTTAATTTTTTATGTGTGTTATTTGATATTTTTAATAACTTTTGAAATTAATGTCAAGAAGGTGTTTTGATATGTTGATATATTGATTCTAGCTTTTTGTTCTTAAGTATCAATCTCCAACCAAAGTAAAGCAATTATAAAAAAAATTGTATTACCACACTTTATGAATAAAAGTACTTTTTTCTTGTTGGCAAATAACGTGCCAATTTGTTGGATGAAAGGACATTGAACTGTATCATGCCGAATTTAACACAGTTTGTTCAACAGAAACTAAGCAGATTAAACTCAGTTATGCGACCAATCTTACTGCTAAGTGACAAATAAATTTTAATGTTAACATCTAGGTCAATGATTATAATAATAAATTATGACAAATAAAATGCTTCTTTCTGAATGGCAATACAACTTTTAATTTATTGGATTATAGGAAAACATTTATATGTTACATAAACGTTTTTTATTCTTCGAAATTTACATCACAAACTGAATTATTTCAATCATTAATTCTATGATAATTATGAATATTCCTTTATATGTTTTCATTTAGGTAACTTCGAACATCAAGATTGTCCTAAACGTTTAGTCAGGTAAAGTGGATATTCAACAATATTTGAATTAATTTCAATTAATGAATGAATGCAATATAGACAATTGTTTATTTCAAGCTAGGGTAATTTTAAAGACAATCATCAAAACGTTGCATGTAGCAAAATCAAATGAAACGTATAATAGATCCAATTAAAAATATAAACATTTTTAAACAAAAACGAAGGACTTTACTTAAACCAGCCGCGACCATTCATAGTATTTTTATATTCAAACACACAGGCATATTGAATTTACAGTCTTAAACAAAATACTATATAAGAATCTGTAACAATAATCAATATGCGTCATGACCTAGTCTTGTGTAATTTATTTCACCTTAATCTCTCTGTCAAACCGGCTGTCTTGACAACTTACTAGAAGGTCATTATGTCCTAAATGTATTGTCAAGATTGTCTGATTAATACTTACTATATAAGGATGCAAATGTAAATGGTATTATCTTTCTTTCGTGTACTCAACTATACTCAACAAGAATGCAATACATTTTGTATTAATCTTGATAATAAATGATGTTTAAATCAGTACTGAGCTTTTGTTTATGATTATTCGGATTTAAGTTATCTTTTACATGCATGTAACTGCTTATGTTTTCTGTTGTTGTTTTTTTCCAATTGATCAAAACACTAAAAATGAAAATGTGTATCCCTGTTTATAGGATAAAGAGGAAAACAAATCGACACCACCTTCTTTTATGGTCTCAGCGAACAAAAATTAAAATTTTAAATTATCTATACAAATCATTTACGCGAATTTGCCTTTTTCTAAATCATTTATTTTGAATCGGATGAATACTGAGATGGATAGTATTTTAAATTACAAATCATTAAAATGCTAGATATTCCGTTTTGGATTTCTCATTTGCGTTTCACGAGTTGTTTACACGTATGATTGTTCAATTTACTATTATTATAGTCACTAATCATACAAATTAAGGTTTTATTGAACGACAGGCGATGAAAAAGTGTTATATCTCAGGAAAATAAGAATTATATTTAAGATTTTATGAGCCCGCATTAGTGTTAACCTCATATGAAATGGTTACTTTTAATCGTTTAAATTAAGCAAGCAATACATTGACTCGATGATTTTAATGTACGATAGTGCTTAAATATGTAAAGAAATCATTTTAAGTTTAACAATATTCTGTGCACCGTGGATCTAGAGTTTAGTATGATTACATCACGTTGAATCAAGTGTTCAACAATTAATAAGCCTCAAAAGTTTTAATATACTTGTTGGCATAGTAACTTCAATATATGTTTAAGACAATAACACATAATAATACAGTGCAAAATTATAGACTTATTTTATAATCGATGTCCATTTTTCATGAAACAATTAATCAACTTATTAAAACATATTCAACTGTGCTAGAACAATTTTAAAATTTATTTCAATAAATCCTTGTATAGTAAACGAATTCAATGTAAAAAACATTACAGATATTTCTGAAATAAACAAAATAAGGAAAAAGAAAGGCTATAGATGTTCTTGAAAACAGGATAGAAAACACTCTTCTGATACAATACGATTTTATTTAAAATTAGCATGTCATATATATAAAAAGGAGAACAAATGTTCAGGCATATAGTTCGTATTGCTAAATATTAATTTATTTTAATCTGATGCAAGTTGCTTCGAAGGGTTTTATATATTATTTTTAATAGTTTTCTCAAATACCTTAAGCGTCGATGTTGTGTAAGACGCATTACCTTTTAGTCCTTAAAAACATTTGTCCTCAGCGTCAAAATTGACACGCAGGCGAAGTTGTTTTGTCGAAACATTTCACACATTTAAATCTTCTCGTTTCAGTCGACTTTTTCAAGTAGTTTATCTTATTTTTAACATTTTTTGTTGTACATGAAAATAAAACGCAGAAAAAAACTTAGTTCAAGTCATAAATAATTAATTCATTGAGATTTGAAATTCGCGCTGCATACAAATACCGGTTTTTCACAAGTGTAATTTTATTAAGTAACTTTGGTAATGTAAAAGTAAAATAAGCATTTTTTGTTGATATTTCCCTGTACCCAAGCTATATACATGTTTTCTGTCTTTCTATATTTTCTTTCTTTCTTCCTTTCCTTCTGTTTTCATTCTTTCTTTCTTTTTTCTTTCATTCCTTTATTATTTATTTATTTGTAGTTGTTGTGGTTTTGTTTCGTTGAATTTATCTGCAACCCTGCAGTCATTAAATTCATCTGGTAAATATACCTAAATCATTAAATGATTTGTAATATTGTTAATCTTTACATACATATTTTTATCATTATCTATTTTCCCTAAAGGTTTTTCTTCAATTGTGTCATAAAAAATATAAATTATAAAAATACAATAAAAAGTTGAAATAAATGAAATCAGGTTAACGTTTGTTCAGTTTATTAATTGGATCGTTCTCCACATTGTGTAAAATAAAATAATAGTATACAAAAAATTATAAATGTTTAAATAAATATAAAATCAGGGGGCCTTTAAATGTATATAAACGAATAAAGATAGAAACATATTTATAATGATAAAATAATCCAAAATTTGAAATACTAATGATTGTTAGTATAATTCATTTTTATTTCTTAAACGTAGAAATTGCCCCCGATGCATTTGTTACATGACGCATGAGACTTTGTCAAGTACAAATTTGGTTAAGTTTTAATGTAACTGCAGGCTTATCTGAAGTATTCAACATTGATTAAATATAAATTACGCATCTATCCATTAACCTTGATATAAATCTTTCTCCAAACATAATCTTCAATTCCATCAATATTACTGAGATGAAACCAGAATTTTGTACATTTACAGCCTTTTCAAAGACATAATTCCAATAATTTGACAGGCCCAGTTTATGGTTACAAAATATGGGCCAATCATTTCTAAACCAAGCAATCAATAACTTTCTCGCCATTGTCATTTATCTAATATCCTTACTGCATTGTATGATTTATATTGCTTCAACGATATTTAAAATACAATATTGGGATATACTTTAAGTTTTTTTCAGTTTTACTAGTAGTTTTGGTATAATGTTACAGTAACTGCAAAATTGAAGCCTAAGAAGATGATATTATGTCATTGACTGATGTCTCAGTAATAGTATATTATAATGATATATGTTGTGAATGTAATGTAGAAAGGAACATGTTTTGTCTTTTTTTAAACAAGCAGCATTCTATATTTCAAATATTGTTAACAAAATGCACTTATATCACAATTTCGCTGATTAATCGCCTAAATGAACTTCTTAATCTACACAAGCAAACTAAAAAATCTACAAAATGGTCGCAACAATTAACGAACTCACAGATTAAAATGCATTGTGAAATGTTGTTCTCCGTTTCACCTGTTTACAAGAAAAAGCTCTGCTTGAAAGGAGTGTGCGCTTAAGGGAGACGTGATAGACAGCAAAATATCTCAATGATTAAATATATCTTTGCTATGTTTTAACAAAATACTAAAATAATACATTTGTACATGACAATCACAGATTCAGTTCATGGCCTAATACTGTACTTACCCGGATAGAAAAGGAAACTGTTATTATAATGCTTTGACGTGTACTTTTGTGCACGTCCCCGCCGTTCTTTAGATTTTGGTTTAGCTCTTGTTATCCTCACATACATAACATATTGTAAGTAGTGAAGGGGGGCACTATGGGCCGAAACTTATGGGCTGGAAACTTATGGGCTGGGAACATTATGAAACATTATAGGCTGGAACATTATGGGCTGGAACATTATAGGCTGGATAGGGAACATTATAGGCTGGAACATTATAGGCCTTTAATAAATAGGGAAACGTACGGCACGTATGGGTCTTTAATAAATGGATAGGGTACACTTAAACTCTCTTACAGGTTTACCGTATAATGCGAGTATATTGTTCAAAAATAGCCCTATTTTAACCTGTCCTGTCATGTATATATTGATCGTGTGTACTACACTTCCAAGTAAACAAATTTAAATTCCAGGAATCGTGTATAAATGAGTTGTACTTTCAATACAGTATATAAACTTAAAGGGTTGACAATATATGAAAGATATATTCTTTCGGGAAGAATTGTGTTGGTTCTAAAAAGAACCTTTTTTTTATTTTTTTTTATTTTATTATTTTTTTTTTATATTTTATTGTTTTTTAACTTCACTGGCTATAAAACATTCACTGTTGCTCAGTGTGCTCACTGGTTTGCTGCTCAGTACTATGTGGCTCAGTACTAAGTGGTTCAGTACTATGTGGTTCAGCACTGGTCTGTTCAGTACTGGCCCGTTCAGTACTGGTTTGTTCAGTTTGCCGTTGTTGCTGATGATGCCCTAAAGGGATAACAATCCCATAGTAGGGCATGAATCGTAGCTGTTGCCTTCTTCTTCTTTCGTTTTGTCTTTCATTCTGTTTTTTTCTTTCCTCTCTCAACTCTCTTTCGGACTTCTCTCTATAGGACTGAGCATTTTGTTGCATGGTCTCTGTATTTCTACACCGGTACATCAATCTTTCCATCTCTTGTTCCACTAGTGTATGAACTTCAGCATACAGTTGTAGACTTTTTGAATTCAACAGCTTTAATCTCCGCAATCTTTTCTTCAACCATCTTCATGTTGCCTATAGTGTGTGGTAAGGTGTGTGCCATGTTGACAAATGATGAACATTGATGGTAGTCCGCTCTTTATATAGGCACAGGACCGGATTGACCTCATTTTACATTAACCATGATATCAAAAATTATGATAACCAATTATGACAAAGAAGACATGGTGTTATGGACCAATCAAATTAGAGTTATAATAGCACGTGAATTTTTGAATTATGTATATTATTATAAGTGAATTATGAACATTTTTACTGTATATATGAAATTAAGGGGACTTATATATAATTATATATGAAATTAAGGGGACTTATATATAATGACTGATATTTGTATGACAACATCGATAAGATATTTTCTTTCTGGATGAAAATAGGGTGGCCCTTAAAAAGGCCGTTTTTTAATATTATAAGGGGAGAAAAAACACCACCCGGCTTACTTCTTTTTCATCATCTTTGAATGAGATCCAAGACCCAAGACCAAACATCAGTTTTTCTTTTATCCGATGATTTACTGGAGTCATCAAGTCGTTGAACGGTGACTGTTTTCCCCGTATTTTAATTCCACGGGGAACGACAACGGTATCTGTCTTGAATTTCAGCGGGACTGTCCGTTCACCGCAGTGCATTTTCTAAATTGGTCATATTGGTGTTAATTGAACCGCATTTCTTGAATCAATTGTTGAAATAGTTTCACCATCTCACCCTGGTTTTGTTTGAATTGCTTTTTGTTGCTGCTGCTGCTGCTGTTGTTTTGTTGTGCTGTTGCTGCTGCTGCTGCTGGTACTGCTGTTGTGGGCGTTGATACTGATTTCTCGGTGTCTGCGCTTGATGTTGTTGATAGTCTGCTGTTTGATATGAACCGTAAATCGGTGTGCCCATATAATTAGGATCACATATCACGTCTGCTTGAACAATTTGCGCCGAATTCGCCGCCTCTGTTAAGATATCTGTAAAATTCTTCCATGCTGAAGCTAAGGAGGAATGTGTCAAATAAAAACGAAGGTCTGTACTTACGTGAACTGAACGAAGTGAACCGGATTGACCTTTGCGACAACGTTCCAGAAATAATTGACCAATCAGCGAACGTAACGTTATTCTGAATTTTTCTGAACGTGGCACAAAACTGAACGTTATTTGTGTTTCTTTGAACATGAAAAACTTCATATAATGATATGAAAATGAATACCAATATGGTTCTATTTATGATTTTCTTACTTATTTATACCATTCAGCCCAACACATACATGTATAGATATTGATTTTTTCTATCCGTATAATAATGTAAACTTTAAAAACTAGAACTGCCATTATGATGGCGTGAATACCCCCGCATACCACTTTGTCAGAATCAACAGTGGCCATTTAGAGCTCAAGGACAACCTCCCTGCCAAATCTGAGGTTACTAAGCCAGTGCATTGCTAAGTTATGTATTCTACATGTTTCAAATGTGAAAAAGTCAAAATCAATACATTGCGGACAGGACATTCTTTAGCAATTGAGAAGAAAAGCTTTTTTTTGTAAAGGTCCCTGTGACCTTGACCTTTGACCCAGTGACCTCAAAATCAATAGGGGTCACCTTATAGTCATGATCAACATCCATGCCAAATATGAAGACTGTGGGTTAAAGGAATCTTAAGTTAATGGGTGGACAAACTTTTTGAAGTCAAAGTCCCTTTGACCTTGACCTTTGATCCAGTGACCTCAAAATCAAAAGGGGTCATCTTCTAATCATGACTAACCTCCATTCCAAATATGAAGACTGTGGGTCATAGGAATCTTAAGTTATTGGGCGGACAAGCTTTTTGAGTCAAAGGCCCCTGTGACCTTGACCTTTGACCTGGTGACCTCAAAATCAATAGGGGTCAGCTACCAACCTAATCATGACTAACCTCCATGCCAAATATGAAGACTGTGGGTCAAAGGAATCTTAAGTTATAGGGCGGACAAGCTTTTTTTGAAGTCAAGGCCCCTGTGACCTTGACCTTTGACCTGGTAACCTCAAAGTCAATAGGGGTCATCTAACTAATCATGACTAAGCTCCATGCCAAATATGAAGACTGTGGGTCAAAGGAATCTTAAGTTATTGGGCGGACAAGCTTTTTGAAGTCAAGGCCGCTGTGACCTTGACCTTTGACCTGGTGACCTCAAAGTCACTAGGGGTCATCTACTTATCATATGACTAGCTTCCATGCCAAATATGAAAACTGTGGGTCAAAGGAATTTTCTTAAAGTTATTGGTCGGACAAGCTTTTTGAAGTCAAGGCCC